>NW_021703768.1:4307799-4355884 GCF_005190385.1 Monodon monoceros | reverse complement strand
TCTTTCTTTCTTTCTTTCTTTCTTTCTTTCTTTCTTTCTTTCTTTCTCTCTTTCTTCTTTCTTTCTTTCTTTCTTTCTTTCTTTCTTTCTTTCTTTCTTCTTTCTTTCTTTCTTTCTTTCTTTCTTTCTTTCTTTCTTTTCTTTCTTTTTTAATTTTTCTCGTAGAACTGGAGTTCTACTCCTTGGCAAGGAACTCAGTGATCAGAACCCAGTAATCAAAAAATCGGACAGGGTATAATTTTTAATGACAAATCATGTTAAATGTGTTCCCAATTTTCCTTCCAGGTTTTTGCTGAATACATAACCTTTACATGAACTTACCTCATTAATCTTATGGGGAAAACGTAGCTACTTCATATGTGGGATTAAGAAAAAAAATTATTAGAGTTCTTCACCACTCTGGTGTGCTTAACTCTCAAGAAATGTAAGAGTACAGGTGGTACACGTCAAATTCCATTATTGTTATTTCTGGACATAACTTCCTAGAAGTTATTCCTTCACCCAATTTCTTTGTGCTATGCAATGGGACAGCCAACGCTGCAGTAACTCAGCCCCAAATGTGGCCAGCAGTTGCCTCCTTAACTGTCATTTCTCCTCTAAGTGGTTTGGGTGCGCAAGAGGAGACAGAAGAAACTAACTTTGCTGTGAAATGAATGTGTGATCATTGGTTCAATGGAGACTTTCATCTTTTGATTGTAAAGCAGACAGATATCAACATAAATTATGTTTTAATATCTACAAACAATTCTTTATTTCCTGGGAGCTTTCTTGGGAAATGTTCCATCAACATTTTCCTTGTTAATAAGCATCTCACAGTGATACTGGGACTGGTTCAAAGTCAAGCATATTCCATGGAGGGGATGCTGCCCTCTAACCCTCAGCAGGTACCCCAGATACTCCCAGCATCCTATTTAATGGATGCAAAACCACATACAAAATTATCAAGAATGGTTGTGTTCTTCTAATTTCCCAAATTGGTAAGTACATTTGGCACATTAGTGATAAGAGATGCTAGGAATTTAAACTACAAAGCTATGAACCTCAACAAAATGATACAAGAGGAGAAAGGGAAAGCCTTGTATATCATCTTCCCATTTAGAATAAGCAGATTCTGCTCATGATCTTATCTGACAAGACTGTACCACTGTTAAGTCAATTTTAAGAACCTCTACTTAGGGGTCCTTGTACTAATAAAAAGATATATGTTCAAATTGAATAAAAATATGATGGTTGCAAAAATTGACAAGAACATCTGGAAAAGGTTTTTGTTCTCTCTTGAAGGCACATGGATTCAATCTTAGCAGGCAGGTGAAGCTTGAGAGAATCAAAAGGATGTAAAGAAATTAAAGGCAGTCCCACTGGATTGTTTTCCCTGAAAATGTTTAGACTGTACACAAAATCTGTGAGGGCAGAGACCACATCTTGTTTATTTTGCAATTTGCAGTGTGTGGCCTCAGATGACACTCAGGTGCAACTTACCTATGAGTGTTTAATCGATGAAATACACAAGTATACAAGTTTTCAGACGACTGCAAATAATGAGAAGTCCTCAGTCTTCATCTGTTCCTTTCTTCAACAAATGCTCATTGTGCACCTACTGTGTGACTGGTCATTACTCTTGCCACTAAATATAACACAATGAAGAAAAATGACAAAAAAGAAAAGAAAAGAAAAGAAAACAAGCCCAAACAAAAACAAACAAACAAAACCCCCTTCCCCCATGGAACTTATCTTCTAGAGGAAAGACAGAAAATAAACACAATAAATCAGCAAAACACATGTCATACATTAGACAGTGCTGAGAATTATAAGAAAATTCAGCAGAAATGAGGCTAGGGAAATCTGAAAAGAGAATGCACAATTTTATACAGGCTGGAAAGAAAAGCTGGGATGAGAAGATGCCATCTGAGCAATTATTCGAAGGTAGAGAAAGAGAGAGTCACTTGGAAATGAGCGTTTTGAGCAGAGGGAGTGATGCCCCCCAAGGCACCAGCCTGGGGCCCCGAGATGGGTCCAAGGGTGTGTACGGAGGCAGATGTGTCTGCTGCAGAGCCTGTAGGTATGAAGTGACAGTGGTGAGACGGGAGAGGTAGAAGGAAGGTCACATCCGCCCTGGATATTTGATACTTCATCCTCCTCAGAGTCCAAAACAGAACCCTCCACCCTCCTCCCCAAAATCCGTGGCACCTACAACCTTTCTTTTGTCAATCTGCCACAAAGTCGCCTTTCTAGTGGCCCACGCCAAACCAATGGGCAGTATCTTCCTTTTTCTCACGTTGCACATTTAAATCCTGCAGAAATTCTGTTGCCTTGACTTTCAAAGTACCTCCAGAGCTGGACCACCCTTGAGCCCTCAGGGCTCCCACGCTGGCCCCAGCTATCATCCCCTACAGCTGCTGTAACTCCTGCCTCCACTCTGGACACCACCTCTTCCCTCCCTGTTCTTTGGAGCCTGTTCTCTGAGAGCTGTCCTTGTCAAGGTCAGTGAGGTTGCGTCAGTTCTCTGCTAACGGCAACAGACCCCTGTCTCCCTGGGAGGGAGGGCAAAGTCCCTGAAGACCTGTAGGCCCTGTGTGATTCTTCACCTGTGTCAATCAAGGCCCCAGCAGGACACAGGGACACACTCAGATTAGACTGATTTAAGGAGGGTTTACCCCGAGGACTCTTTACAGAAAGTGTGAGCAGGTGAGAAGGAACACCCAGCAGCTGGGTGGTGTGTGGGGCCTGGAGGGACACTGATACCCACCCGCCCGGTGCCCCCTGGCCCCGCACACACACCTCAACCTGGGAGGAGGGCAGGGCAGCAAGGGGGTGGAGGGGCTGCCTTGATAGAGGCCTCGGCCTTCAGAAAAGAGGCAGGCAGGGGGCAGTGGTCTCACAGGGCATGAACTGAGAGACAGGAACCCGGAAAGAAGCAGATGGCAGGGCCAAAGTGACCGACGTGGCCTGTGGGGCAACAAGCAGGGTGACGAGGGTGGGTCCCCAGGACACTCCCCCATCTGCAGCAGCTGCGCTAATTTCCATGATTGGTCAGATGCCCGCCTACAGGCCTTTGCACTGGCTGTTCCTCGGCCTGAACTCACTTCCTCCTGAGGTCCTCGGGGCCATGTGGTTGTCCAGTGCCACCTTCTGACCAAGGATACTTCAGCCGCTTTCCTTCAAGTTCAAAACTGCCCTCCTCACCCTGTCAGCCCAGCGCCTCAGTCCCAACCTTCCTTAATGTGTCCACCTTTGCTTCTTTCCAGATTTCTTCTCAAGCCCTGAAAAGATCCTCTAAAATGTATTTACAGACTATGGAGGTTGGTCATTGTCAGCCTCCCCCTGCTAGGATGTTCCCCACGGACTCCATCAGAAACACTGAGGACCACGTGATGACGGGGGCAGCTAGACTCTTCCTGGCCCCACAAGGAAGGGCCCACAGTTCATCCTCAGCTGTCTTGGTGGTAAGCCAAAGTCCCAGGTGGAATCAGGAAGCAGATAGCTCAGACTGTATAATGTTTGGTAGGCAGTCATTTTTCACATACCTGGATATTTGGGGAAGTTATTAACAGATAGTAAAATTTCAGTGGAATAAAGATCCACCAAAAGCTACAGCAAATTTTAGTCTTAAAATTACAAGGATAAAAATAATTGAAGGGAATATTGTAACAGGCAGGACAATGTGAATATGTTAGCTTACAAAGCAAAAGGGACTTTGCAGATGAGCTGTGATGACAGATACTGAGATGGGAAGATTCTTCCGCCTATAGTCCATGTAATCGCAATATAGTCACCAATTGCCGTATTGATCACAATTAGTCAGTAATACAATTATTATACAATACATATCATGCAAGATGTGATGATGACAGTATAAGCACCAAGGTCTTTATAAGAGAGGAGCAGGAGGGTCAGAGTGAGAGGGGATGTGATGATCTGGTGGAGTATGGGGTGACCTGAGGCCATGAACCGAGGGATCCAAGGGCCTTGAGAAGCTGAAAAAGGCGGGACATAGGTTCTACCCTGGAGCCTCCAAAGGGAATGCAGCCCTGCAGTCATCCTGGTTTTAGCCCAGTTGTTAACTCAGGTTCATGTGCTGGACACAGGGTGAGGCCAAACAGACTGAAACATAGGAGTTTGGAGCAGAGAAAGGTTTATTGCAAGGCCATGCAAGGAAATGAGGTGGCTTATGCCCTAAAATGCCTCGTGCTCCCTGAAGGGTTTTGGCAAAGCATTTTTAAAAGCCAGGTGAGCGGGAGGGGGTCTCAGGGTAAGTGATCCAATTGTGCACAATTCTCTGATGGGCTGATGGTGAGGGAACAGGGTGGTGTCACAGGGGTTCACATTATCAGTCCTTAGGCTGCAGGAGCCCTGGGGCTATGTGCTCAAGGTCATCAAGTTGCTAACATCTTCCATTTGCTGGGCGTTTTTCACATCTGCCAAACACCTCAGGAAATTTGCATCAATTACTATTATCTGGGTACTTCAGAGAGGAGCTAAAGAAGCAGATATGGGCGAAGGCCTGTCCTGGGAAGGCCCCCATGGCGTCCTGCTCAGTTACAATGAGGCCCATTTTGGACTTTTTTTTTTTTTTTTTTTGGTATGCGGGCCTCTCACTGCTGTGGCCTCTCCCGTTGCGGAGCACAGGCTCCGGATGCGCAGGCTCAGTGGCCATGGCTCACGGGCCCAGCCGCTCCGCGGCATGTGGGATCCTCCCGGACCGGGGCATGAACCCACGTCCCCTGCATCGGCAGGCAGACTCTCAACCACTGCGCCACCAGGGAAGCCCCTCTTTATTATTTTTTTTAACTGATATATTTTTTTATTGATGTGTAGTTGATTTACAATGTTGTGTTATTTTCAGGTGTATAGAATGAGTTATACATACCTATTCTTTTTCAGATTGCTTTCCCTTATAGGTTATTACAAGATATTGAGTATAGTTCCCTGTGCCGTACAGTAGGTTCTTGTTGATTATCTATTTTATATATAGTAGTGTGTATATGTTGATCCCAAACTACTAATTTATCCCACCCCCCCTTCCCCTTTGGTAACCATAAGTTTGTTTTCTATGTCTGTGAGTCTGCTTCTGTTTTGTAAATAAGTTCATTTGTTTCATTTTTTAGATTCCACATATAAGTGATATCATGTGATGTTTGTCTTTCTCTGCCTGACTTACTTCACTTAGTATGATAATCTCTAGGTCCATCAATATTGCTGCAAATGACATTATTTCATTCTTTTTTGTGGCTGAGCAATATTCCATTGTATATATGTACCACATCTTCTTTAACCATTCATCTGTTGATGGACATTTAGGTTGCTTCCATGCCTTGGTTATTGTAAATAGTGCTTCAATGCACATTGGGGTGCATATATCCTTTCAAATTATTTTTCTTTTCCTCTGGAAATATGGCCAGGAATGGGATTGCAAGATCATATGGTAACTCTAGTTTTTTTTTTAAGGAAGCCCCATACTGTTCTCCATAGTGGCTGTACCAATTTACCTTCCCACCAACAGTGTAGGAGGGTTCAGTTTTCTCCACACCCTCTCCAGCATTTATTATTTATAGACTTTTTGATGATGGCCCTTTTGACTGGCATTATGTGACACCTCACTGTAGTTCTGATTTGCATTTCTCTAATAATTAGTGACATTGATCATTTTTCAGGTGGCCGTTGGCCATCCACGTGTCTTCTTTGGAGAAATGGACTTCTGACCTACAAAACCATAAGATTATGTGTGTTCTACTTTCAGTCACTGAGTTTGTGGTGCTGAATTACAGCCAGTTCAGGAGGCTAGGAGAGCTCTGATGACCTGGAGCGACATCCCTGATATCAGAGTATGTGTTTCTGATTTGGGATCCTCCAGCATCCAATTCTGCCCCAATTTGGCCAAATTGAGCCATTGCTTGAAAACATAAAAGACTTAATAGCAATCATATTTAACCTTTGCAATTTTTGTGGAGATCACAGTGGGGAAATTGTTAAAAAATTTAAATACCTCTACTTATAATACTGACTCTGAAGGAAAGTTAAAGTACTTTTAAAATCTGATAATTTGAGGGTAATATGATTTGAATTTACCTCACTCTCTCCAAAGAGAAAGTCACCCACAGACACAAATGTAGGTGTTATAACCACCATCAATTATTTTGTTCAATTAGTGTCATCTACTCAGTGAGTGTGTGTATGTTTACACGACACCATATAGAACTGTTAATCAGTAGTAATCATTGCTGTGAACATGCAGCTATATTAATAGATCTAATTTTAGAAATGAAGGTCACTAAAACTGCCTGTAAACTTTTTAAGGACCCGCATACACATCTTGAATAGTGGTTCTATTACATTAAGTTCTAAATAATCACCTTATGGTTATAATTTTCTTTTGAGACTCACCCCACTTTTAATCTGGGAAACACCTGCCTGCCAGAGTCGTTTTCTGAAGCAGAAATGCCCATTTTGCGTTAACCTAAACTTCCAAAATGATTTGATTCCTTCTGTTTTGACTTTTTTTTTTTTAACTTTTTATTTTATATTGGACTATAGTTGATTAAGAATGTTGTGTTAGTTTCAGGTGTATGGCAAAGTGATTCAGTCATACATATACATGTATCTATTCTTTTTCAAATTATTTTCCCAATTAGGTTGTTACAGAATGATGAGCAGAATAGATGACTCCATCCTGGAGAGTGTTTTTCTGCTGCCTTTATACTGCATCTGGTGACAGCATTCCAGAAACAGCATCAGAATTAGATTCAAATGGACTTTCCTATTATTTATTCTTCACATCACAAATGTCTTTTCTCATGGCCAAATGACTTGTATCAAAATAAGTTCTCTTTCCTTTGTCATTTCCTTCATTTCTTCACTCTGGGTCAGAAAGAATGGCCCATTTGCAGTCAAACATGCCAGTAGTATCCAAGCCTACAGTTAAGAACAGGGATCTAGAATCTTCTGCTCTGTCATGTGAGGATTTAGCTTCTGTTTTGAGATGTATTCATTCTTCAGAAAATGACCAAAACCTACAAATATGTCATTGAATTCAAAGCTGAGTTATGTCATTTAAACTTGATCCCTTCTGATAGCTAATAAAGAATTCTTTCAATTAACCCAACTAGATTTTTAAGTCACTGCAAAGTAGAGTATGGTGTAAAGCACATTCTTTTTTTTTTTTTTTTTTTTTTGTGGTACACGGGCCTCTCACTGTTGTGGCCTCTCCCGTTGTGGAGCACAGGCTCTGGATGCGCAGGCCCAGCGGCCATGGCTCACGGGCCCAGCCGCTCCGCGGCATGTGGGATCCTCCCGGACCGGGGCACGAACCCATGTCCCCTGCATCGGCAGGCGGACTCTCAACCACTGTGCCACCAGGGAAGCCCACAAAGCACATTCTTTGAGACGAGAAAAACACACCTCATCTGCAAACTCCTTGCCTCAGGGTTAGAGGGCGAGAGGGTTACAGTAGAAATCAGGCTCCATGACACCTGTGCCAATGCCCACCTGCTCCAGTCTGCACACCTGGTGAAGAATGCACTTCTGGTTATGTGTTAGTCTCCACCTTTCACTCCTAAATGTAGATGAGGGTCTCTTGTTCATCTCCCACTATACTCACCACTGTGATGACCTCATCCTGGCTTGTGGTTTAAACACCATCTGTATATTGATGACGCCTCCATTTATATCCCTTCAAAGCACCTTCCCATTTACCCCAAATGTCTAATCAGGCCCTCAAACTTAACAATGTATCTACTTAAATATTAGGCTAATTATCAACAAAGAGATTCAGCCCTGGTCTGCCCCAGAGTCAGGGGAGTAGAGCTCTCTGTGTGAGTCGATGAGTGAGTTCACTGCAGGGATGAAGAGGATATGAGTTTACATGCGGGATTTTGGGCTTCACCATCATCCCTCAAACACCACAAGAAACCTAAAAGCATGTGTGATTCCTATGAAAATAGATCAGTTTTTTCTTTCTTTTTTTTTTTTTTTTAATTTGGTATTAGGATACTCAGATTTATCCATTTATTTAAAAGTTATTTTTTCGGTGCCCATGCTCTCCAGGCATGGTACCGGATATAATAGAGCTATAATAGCTTTGTTTTGTAATAAAAGAAAAGCCATGATATAATACATTTTTTGTTATTATTGTTGTTTAACAGAACAGTATCCCAACTGAGAAATTTGTATTTATTTATTTGCTTTTAATTTTTTTTAAGATCCACATGAACTTATTTACAAAACAGAAATAGACTCACAGACATAGAAAAAAAAAAAAAAACAACAACTTATGGCTACCAAAGGGGAAAGGGGCAGGGAGGGATCAATTAGGAGTTTGGGATTCACAGGTACACACTACTATATATAAAATAAACAACAAGGACCTACTGTATAGCACAGGGAACTCTACTCAATATTTTGTATTAGGGGAAAAGAATCTGAAAAATAAAACACACACACACACACAAATATATGTAACTGAATCACTGTGCTATACACGTGAAACTAACATGACATTGTAAATTAACTATACTTCAATAAAATTTTAAAAAATAAAGAAAAAGGGAAATACACCTTTAAGAAAAATCAACTGCCCTGTACACCTACTCTTCTGATAAGGCTGCTACACACTGGTCCTTCTCATGAGGAGATTCTGGCTCTCCACCTTAACCTTCCTTAGTCACAGTTGCAGGAGAGGTGAGTATTCTCCAGATGCTAAGTGTTTATTAAGCCAAGGCCTTCTAATTCTGAAAATATCACACAGTCTACTAATTTCAAAAAATGTTAAAAATAGCTTTTGACTAGAGAGATAAAGAGTTTATGGAAATAAGAGTTTTTAACCTTTGTACACTACGGGGGGGAAAGTGGAAAGAGAAAAACTGTTTAATTTATATTTGTACTTTAATATGTCAATCATAAACATCCATATCATAGGCGGTACTATCCCATGTGTATGTTTAATTCTAATGGTAATAACATGAACTAATTTTGCCAAAAGAGCTCTTTAATTATCTCTATTGGAGAAACTTCAGCAAAAGGCAAAGTTCAAATACCAAGCTAATATAGTGATTGAGAAAAGCTTAATGCCTAAAAACAGTGAAATAAATTTAGATTTATTATGGGTAATAATGGGTAATCACAATCATTCCAATGTATTCCATGATGGCATAACATTACATAAGCTACATTATATTTATTGTGAACATCTGGCATACTGTACGCTATTCAGATAATTTTAATTAAACTAGCCTCCAGGCTCCCATATAAAGCGATGGTGGCTCCGAAGAGAACAGCCCCGAGTGTTCATGAATGACTCAGCCTTAGAGGCTGTCAACTTTGAGGTTAGTACCTGTTCCGAAACAGAACAGGGCCCTATGGTCTATGCACCCCATGTCCTCAGCCTGCCTTTTGTCTGTGGAAAAACCTTAGCCAAATAATAAGTTTAATGAGAGAAGTGAGAAAATGCAGAAGCAAAGAAAAACAGTCAAACAGAACAAAACAATAATAGTTTAGTCAGTAAGCAAAGTCAAGCTCCTTAATTCCTCCTCAAGGGCTATAGATAACATTCTGAGCCACATCCTGTGAGCTGTCTTATAGACACTGAGACCCCCACCAGGTGGACAAAGTTAACTACATGATGACCAGACTGTAGCCATGACCTAAGCTGTCGCAATTATGAAAATTGGCCTGACTTTGGAACTGAAGACTAACTGTACTTAAAACCATCAAGATGATGCTGATCAGACTAACATGTGACCCAACTTCAAGACGACCGTGAGAGGTGATGGTGCTGTTCCTGCACGTAGCCCCCTCCCTCCATCTATAAAAGCTCTCTTGTCATTGAGGGGAGTCGGCTTTCGGACAGGAACCCACCCTCCTCCCTCCACCAGGTTGCCGGCATCCAAAACAAAGCAGAGTTTCCTTTCCACCAACCTTGTTCTCCATTGGGTTTTGAGTGGTGAGCAGACAGATCCCACTTTCGGTCAGAATTCCTTTTCCACAAGAGGGATGTAGGATAATAGTTTGCTGAACGCCCCTAACTTCAGACCTGGTACAGTAAACTCTAATGTGTGTAGCTCTTGGTCCAGACACCATGTCCAGTACATGACAGACATTCCATTCACTGAGTATAGCACCTTCAGGGATTTGTGTAGAGAAAACCAGGGGCTTCTAACCACTTTGTGTGGAGCTGTCCCTCTTCTTTCTCCCACTAGTGGGCTATTGTTCTAAGTCACATGAACAGGCAGGGCGAGGATGCTCCTGCTGGCACTGTCTCCCAGCTTGCCTCTTCATGAGTGAGGATGGAAGGTGTGGAAGGGATATGAGAGAGAGTTTGGGCAGTCGGTACAGACTGAGATATTGCTGAGCAAAAAATATTTCCTGAATCCCACTACATGTCTGGTGCTCTTCAAGGTACTAGGAACACAGCAATGAGCAAAGCAGACAAAAGCCCCTCCGTACTGGCACTTACCCTGAAGTGGGGAGGAAGGCAATGTGTAAAATAAATGAGAACATGTGTTAGTAACAAGGGCTAAGGAGAACAAGAAAGTGGGAGAAGAGGATGGGAACTGGAGAGAGTTGAAATAATACATGCAGGAGTCATAAGATGACATCTGAGAACATTTTTCTTCAAAAGTAATATTACATGAAAACCAATATAAAGACAGAAATAGCAGAGGTGACCTGGTTGAAGCATTGGATGGAGCCCAGAACCTGACACCTTGGACTCCTAACACCCCCCAGATGCTATTCATGAAAAAACACAACAGGTAGATTTCTTTTCTTCAACACTTTTCTCTTCAGCTACATTTTCCCCAAAATATTTTGAAAACACAGACCTATTGTGTGAAATTCACAATGACATCCATCCAACTGGTAAAATAATAAGATTTTGAAAAGTTCAGGGGAAAATAAAAATATGATTTTACGGACAGAGACCACTGGTAACCCATGGTCATATAGCACAGTTTTTTAAATCTCCGGAGCATAGCTCACACCCTGAGGAAGACTGTCAGAGGGCCAAAGGTCAAAATGAAGTGGATAGAATTCATTGAGTTTTCATCTGTTTAAAATTAATACAAAGAACTGGCTGAACTTATAAGCTCATAGAATTTCCTTTCAAACATAGAGGTGTCAAAAGAAATTAAGATGAACAAGTATATCCATTTTCAAAAGTTAGTAAATTGCAGGATTTTTTGAGTGATATTATTGCCATTGCTTCACAGCAGATTTCTAGAACAATTGTTAGGTTGGTCATTTGTGGGCAGTTAGAAAACTGGCAGAAGTCACCAAAGACTGGAGAGGATTCCCAAGAAATGAGTCTTGTCCAAGGACTCCCACCTGTGTTTTCATGAGGTCCAGAGTATGGAACAGCCAGTTCTGTGGACACAACTAAACTGACTTCTCCAAAACACGTGACACAGTTGTCCATGACACCATTTAGAAATGTATACGGAATAAGCCACATACTTAGAGTTCATTGGGAGAATGTGTTGCTCCTTACAAAACTGTTCTCAAAAAATATTAATTGATCAAAATCGATACAGATGACTAGCGAATTGCTGCTAGGCTCTGTTTTTGAAACCATCATATTCACATGGTTATCCATGACTCAAAGGAATATCTTAAAGACGTTTTTACTAAATGTGTGTCTAACCAAATCCAGAAAGACCTGAAAACACAGCAGCTGATTCGAGCAGGAATTGTAACTTCTCGACAGGCAGGAGCCCAGAACGAAGGGCAGATCTAATACCCCATAAATGTGAGGGACCTCTTTTCTCACAGGCTTAGATGGAGACCATGACTTTGCTGGCGAATTAAGAACTTGAGGGGAGGAGGAATTGGGGGAGAGGACATTCTAAGTGGCACATTATCTTTAGACAGAAAGATCGTTTATATTGAAGATGAGGTTGGAGAGGTGGATTGGACCAAAGAGGAAAGAAGTGAATTGAATGTCTCCGTATCACGTGGCACTCAATCCAGAAGAGAGTAGCCATGGAGGTTGTGGCAAGGTGCAATCTGCATGCTCTTGCCTTATCCAGAGAAAGCTCAAGATCTTTCTCACAGAAAAAAATAAAATCAGGTTCTGTTGGCTTTTGTATGTTAACCATCAAAGGGAAATTTAAAATAGCTGCACAAAGATGAAGGAATTATGTTGCCTGATGACATTGGTAGCAACGGGCATTGTTGCATCAGATAAGATGATCCTTTCCCTACACCATACAGACCTGGAGCTGGCCCCCTACATGAGCTCTGTAAGAGACAACCAGCTAGGGCTCCTGTGGACTTTCAGAATCCAAGCAGCTTCTGGGAAGGAAGGTCAAGAGGCAATTACAGCAACCTGACACGTTTTTCATAGCTCTTATCCTTCTGTTTACCCACGTATTGTCCTGACAATAGACCACTACACAGGGCTGGATCTCTTCCAGTCTTAACAGCCAGCAGCCTGCATCCTTACCAGTGGAGATTTGAGATTATCTTTCTGTCTCAAGCAATGCAGCCTAAACCTCTGGCAGCAAGTGTCTCTTGGAAATCAAGACACTGACCTCAATGTGTCCTTCTGATGACAATCCACTCTTTCTATGATTCCAGGGAGTCATGTTACTCCTTTCAAAAATAGCTCCTGGCCCTCCAGAGGCTCTGACTGTTATCTCCTTCTCAGACATCCTCCCTTCTCCAGCACTCACCCGTCCCCTGAAAGGCCAGTCTGACTCAGCTCCGGCGGCTGTCTCACCCCTCCTACAGGTCCTCCCTTTGCCCTTGAAATGAAAGACAAGGCAATAAGGATCTAGTCAGACCTCATACAATGATCCCGCTGGCCGGAATCCAGAGCAGAGCAGAAGGACCACACAGGCAATTCAGTTGGTAAGAAATGCTGATAGCTCTGAGCTGGTGTCCACCTGTGGGGGATGGTAGGATGGAGACGAAGCACCTGGGGATTCAGCGTTGCCTATTGATCCATGTGCGGGAAGGTGATGGAAGCCCATCTTGCTTTTCTGGCATCAGCTGCTCCTAACCCTCTGATGTTCTAGAAATCCTGGAGGTGAATCTCGGAGGCCCTCATCTCATGACGAGTGGGGCAAAATTCTGCAGGTTACACAGGGGAGCTTACAGCTCCATTCTGTATCAGGAGATGGTAAACAATTCTAAGACTAGTGGAATCTTCCTGAAAACAAATAAATTTTATAATGGTGCTTTAGGTCAAGGATTTCTAATTTTTTTTTTTTTTTTTTTGCAGTACGCGGGCCTCTCACCGTTGTGGCCTCTCCCGTTGCAGAGCACAGGCTCCGGACGTGCAGGCTCAGCGGCCATGGCTCACGGGCCCAGCCGCTCCGCAGCATGTGGGATCTTCCCGGACTGGGGCACGAACCCGCGTCCCCTGCATCGGCAGGCGGACTCCCAACCACTGCGCCACCAGGGAAGGCCAAGGATTTCTAACTTTTGCTTCTGGCTGCCTCTTTCTGCAGCACGGAATTGGGCTGCCCTGTGTTTCTATGTTGTATAAATTTTCTTTCATATTACTGATTATATTTGCACTCAGGAAAAAAATAAGCGCAGTTACCCCAGTTTCAGAGAGTCAGGAAAACATATACTCATATTAATAAAATTTTAAAACAAAAGCAAAGGGCTTCCCTGGTGGCACAGTGGTTGAGAGTCCACCTGCCGATGCAGGGGATACGGGTTCGTGCCCCAGTCCGGGAAGGTCCCACATGCCGTGGAGCGGCTGGGCCCGTGAGCCATGGCCGCTGAGCCTGAGCGTCCGGAGCCTGTGCTCTGCAACGGGAGAGGCCACAACAGTGAGAGGCCCCCGTACTGCAAAACAAACAAAAACAAACAAACAAAAGCAAAATATGATAAAATTTATAATATCGAGTCTATTGTTTTAAAAATAATTTAGATACTTTTAAAAGGCAGTCAGAAATTTGGATGTTTTTTGGTGTTTTAATATTATCTTGAAGACCTTGTTTTTTTGTTTATGTACCAATAATTTGTCTACAAAATCCTGTAAAATAAAATTTTGATGCCATCAAAGTGTATTTTTCCCTTACATGCCTTTCAGAAATGTCTCAAGGCTCATATTTCACATTTAAGTAAAGAACTCTACTTTGGCCTTAGCTTTTACCCTACACTCAAAGGGAGAAGCCAGAAACTCAGATTTATGAAAAATTTTTTTTTGAAGTATAGTTGATTTACAATATTGTGTTAGTGTCAGGTGTACAGCAAAGTGATTCGGTTATACATGTATGTATATATCTATATATCTATTTTTATTCTTTTCCATTATAGTTTACTATAAGATGCTGAATAAAGTTCTCTGTGCTCTACAATAGGACCTTGTTGGTTACCTGTTTTATAGATGGTAGTATGTATCTGTCAATCCCATGCTCCCAGTTTATACCCCCCTTCCCCTTTGGCAACCATGAGTAGATTCATGAGAACTTTGGATGAGAGTTTATAGAATTAAATTTTCTCAAAACCTTCAGGAGTGATTTCTGTGAGAACAGCCTGAAATAGCTGACGCTACTTTCATTATATATGAAGAGTACATACAATGGGTGTATGGCTGAGCCTGATTGTGTGGGGCTAGGCTTAACCCTTGTACGCTAGATGGCCCGTCTCCACTTTTGCACTCTCTCTTCTTCCTGTGTGCAAGAGTCCACCCCCATATTTGGAGGAAAGTGCTGCTGACCCATCCTTCAAGGCTTCTCTTAAATCCCCCCTTCTAGGGCAAGCCTGTCATGTCCTTGGTATTTTCAGGAAGCCCTCCATCTTCACCTGCCCTCCAGTCAGCCACTGACATCACCATCTTCTAGACCTTGCTGTCCCCAGGTAAGACATCAGTCCCCCCCACCCAAGCCTCCAGCCCTGCAGCCAATGCCCCCCCCAACCCCTGACACTGAGCCCTGCCACGACCCGCAGGCCCACCCTCACCTGCAGAGCATTTACTGTCCGATTCTATTGACAGTTTACAAGGCAAGCAGCACTGTTTAATTCCCACACCCCTTTGCCTACAGACTGAGGTTTACTCAACCACGTCTCCTCTCAGGGAAGGGAGTTCAGTGACTGGAGAAAACCCCACCTGGGCACCATGTGGAGAACGACCCCCTCACTTAGCTCTGGGTCTTGTCTCTGACCAGGCCCCCCACCTTTTCCCCAGTGGCTCAGGAAATGAGCACTGCCTTGTCCGCTCCAAGACATGGTCTCCAACTCCTGCTCAGCTACACTGAAAATACTGTGCACAGGGAGAGCATGGGGCCCTTTCAAAGACTTTTTAAAATGTTATTAAATTGAAATATGAACAGAACACTGTAATTGTGGGTAAGTCCAGGTCCTCTGAGAAGCAAACACTGAGAGGAATAAACAAGAAAGGACTTTATTAGGAGAACTGAGTGTGAGAGGAAATGAGGGGGAGGCATGAAACCCAGCATGACCCAGTGGGGCTCCTGGGCACGAAAAGCCTTGCAAACAGTTGCTAACTGGGGAACAGGGATGCAGAGATAAGGCAGGAGCAGCCAAGAAACAATAGTGCAGCCTCGGAGCAGGGTCCTGGTCCCTCCTCAAGTGATACACATAACAATCTTTGAGCTGTCTACAGAACTAAAAGCCCCAACAAACGGAAGATGTTAGCATTTGTCATTCCAGATTAAGGGAACCAGAGAAGCCCTTCAAGGGACCACCTGAGACCAGATCAAAGGAGTGCAGGCCCTGTATACACCCTGATTCTTATCAGCAACCCCACCCTTGAACCATTGCTATAAAATTCTTTACCAAATCCCTCCGGGTTGGGACACAGTTTTGAGGGGCACGAGCCTTCAATGGCCCCCTTTGCCTGGCAAAGCAGCAAAGCTGTTCTTCACCCAAAACTCTGTCTCTGAGATTTGATTCGGCACCTGTGCACAGAGGCTGAGTTTTCGGCATCAGGCAGAGGAGGCTGGGGTGGTAGACCACAGAAAGGCTGACCCCAGGGAGGACGAGGGGGAGAAGGGTCAGGAGGCACCCTAGAGGGCCCTGGGGATGTCCTTTCTTCAGGAAAGTTCTCACCTTAGCGTTGCTCTGGTTCAGCCAGGGCTAGTGACAGCCTGTGGGAAGCTTGGCCTCCGAGCACAGGAGGGTACGGATTTCGGAGCTCGGCCAGAGTCCCACTGTTGGAGCACTGGGAGAAAGACTCTTGTGGCCTCTACAAACCATAACATCTTTCTCTTGAGCTCTGTGCACCCCTTTCTATGACCTCCTCCTTGAAACCCTCCACTTGGGCTTCCTTGGCCTGGTTCACTCTTCCTTTCTCTCCATACTTTCTAGTTGCTTCTCACTCTGCTTGTTATTTTTGGATATCAAAGCTGTAACTTAAACTCACACCAGTTCTATCACTGTCTATCTGGATATAAAATTATACTATCTAATTTCAACAAGCTCTTTAATACTCTCTTCAGAATCCAAGTAGCCAACTAATGGGAAATGAGGACAAACTTGAGGCTTACTTTCCAATGTATATAGTCTGCTTCTTTTATTTTTTGCATTTTGTTGGCTCAGACCCCCAGAAAAATGTTTAAAAGCAGGCATTGTTTTCTTGGTCTTAATGTGGAATTTCACTAGTTTTTCCCTGTTAATTATGTTTCATACTGAATTCTAATTTGTTTACCTTTTCATGTAATAGATTCTGTGTCCAGTTTTCTGAGAGTAGCTATCAGAAATAAACGCTAAAAACTATCAAATACCTTTCTTTTTATCTCTTAACAAGATCAAGCAACACCCACTCATTTGAACTATTAGGATAGTAACATATTTTCCTAGAAATACCCTTTAATTGTTTATAGTGTATTTATGTTTAACTTACATATTATTTAGTATTTTCAAATTTGTACTTTTAACAGAGCATGGTTTATGCTTTTCCTTGACAACATTTGAGATTCATGTTAGATTGGCTTCAAAAAAGTGAGTTATAACTCATTCTTTTTATGACAGTTGATAACACCGTTATCTGTCCCAGAGATAGTTTTTACAACTTCCCCCAAATTCCTCTGACTCTGATGCTTATTTAGGGAGGTGGGGAATAGTGAAAATAGTCAGTGTTGTCTATGTTATTAGGATATTCAGTTTTCCTGAAGAAATAGCTTTATTACCATTTTGTCAAGTTCTACATAAAATCCTATTCAAAATTATATTGTATTTATATTACACTGAAGACTAATTTTGGAATAATTGACATTTTAAAGACATATTATTTTCTATTGGGAAATGTTGCCTCTCCTTGTATGGATTCATCTTCTTTCATGTGATTTAGCAGATTACCTCTATCTTGTATATATAGGTCCTTCATTTCTGTGGTTAAGTTGATTTCTAAGTAGTATGTATTTTTGTTGCTACTATGAACAGATTTTTTGCATAATATTTAATATGGTCATTTTGAAATCAGGGATTTTTTTGGGGGGGCTCTCTCTTATTTTATTTATTTATTTAATTTTTTAAACAGCTTTATTAGAGTATAATTGTTTTACCACGGTGTGTTAGTTTCTGCTTTATAACAAAGTGCATCAGTTATACATATACATATGTCCCCATATTTCTTCCCTTTTGCATCTCCCTCCCTCCCACCCTCCCTGTCCCACCTTTCTAGGTGGTCACAAAGCACCGAGCTGATCTCCCTGTGCTATGCAGGTGCTTCCCACTAGCTATCTATTTTACGTTTGGTAGTGTTTATATGTCCATGCCACTCTCTCACTTTGTCCCAGCTTACCCTTCCCCCTCCCTGTATCTTCAAGTCCATTCTCTAGTAGGTCTGTGTCTTTATTCCCATCTTGCCCCTAGGTTCTTCATGACCTTTTTTTTTTTTTTTTTTTAGATTCCATATATATGTGTTAGCATATGGTATTTGTTCTTCTCTTTCTGACTTACTTCACTTTGTATGACAGACTCTAGGTCCATCCACCTCATTACAAATAACTCAATTTTGTTTCATTTTATGGATGAGTAATATTCCATTGTATATATGTGCCACATCTTCTTCATCCATTCATCCGTCGATGATGGACACCTAGGTTGCTTCCATGTCCTGGTTATTGTAAATAGAACTGCAATGAACATTTCTGTACATGACTCTTTTTGAATTATGGTTTTCTTAGGGTATATGCCCAGTAGTGGGATTGCTGGGTCGTATGGTAGATCTATTTTTAGATTTTTAAGGAACCTCCATACTGTTCTCCATAGTGGCTGTATCAATTTACATTCCCACCAACAGTGCAAGAGGGTTCCCTTTTGTCCACACCCTCTCCAGCGTTTATTGTTTGTAGATTTTTTGATGATGACCATTCTGACTGGTGTGAGATGATACCTCACTGTAGTTTGGATTTGCATTTCTCTAATGATTAGTGATGTTGAGCATCCTTTCATGTGTTTGTTGGCAATCTGTATATCTTCTTTGGAGAAATGTCTATTTAGGTCTTCTGCCAAGTTTTGGATTGGGTTGTTTGTTTTTTGAATATTGAGCTGCATGAGCTGTTTGTAAATTTTGGAGATTAATCCTTTGTCAGTTGCTTCATTTGCAAATATTTTCTCCCATTCTGAGGGTTGTCTTTTCATCTAGTTTTTGATTTCCCTTGCTGTGGAAAAGCTTTTAAGTTTCATTAGGTCCCATTTGTTTACTTTCGTTTTTATTTCCATTTCTCTAGGAGGTGGGTTGTAATCATGGATCTTAACCCTACCAGTTGATCCTCTTGCATTTTTCAAATAGATGCATAATTTATTCACAAATAATAATTTATTTTTATGTATAGCATTTGTAATTTTTTTCTTTTCTCTAAGTGTAGACTGAAATATTCAAAATTGGCTTAAATAATCCTAGTAATAGGAATGTATGAAAGGTTTACCCTTAAGTATATAATAGCTCTTGGTTAAGAAAGATATTCCTTAACATATTTTTCAACTTTCTTTTTTATTATAATATATTAAGAGATTGATCTTGATTTTGAAGCAGGATAGAAGTTAAATTTGGGGGTTTGTAATCTCATAACTTTGCTCCTGGTAATAGTTCTCATTTAACCTCTGGTATTTACATTTCTACACAGCACCATGCTTGGTTTTGAGGGTTTTCAGAAAGAGTATATTGCTATATTTGACCTAATAGTATTGTATCTAGAATTTTGCATCTCCACATGTAAGTGTGATTGGCTGATTTTCTTCACTGGGTTTGCTTTGTCTTGCTGACTTCCAAACATTGGGATCAGGAGGCATTTACTCCTTTGATTTTCTGAAGATATGTAAGCAGATTGGGAACTTGCTGTTGATTTGGTTTGAAAACCTGCAATAATTCACACTTTAGTGATCTGGGTATAGCAACTTGTTTTGATGGTAATTCCTTGACAGCCTTTCATTTTTCCACAATTTAAAATTTTAATGCTTTGTTTTAAAATTCTAATCATCTTACATTGTGGTTAGAAATTTTCTGAACAGCCTTAGCAAGGTGTAATTGACATACACATTTAAAGTATACAATCTAAGTTTTGATATACGTACACACCCATGAAACCATCACCAGAATCAACATAGTGAATGTATTCATCACTCCTGAATATCCTCATGCTGACTTATTCCTCCCTTATGTCCCTCACCACACTCTCCCCAGAATCCATTTTCTGTAAATATGAATCAATTTGCATTCTCCAGAGTTTTATAAATGAAATTGTACAGTATATACCCTTTTAATCTGGCTTCTTTTACTCAGCAAGGTTATTTTGAAATTCACCCATTGTCTTGATGCATCGATAGTTTATTCATTTTTATTTCTGAATAGTATTCCATGTCATGGATACACCACAATTTGTTTACCTTTTGATGAGCATTTAACTTGTTTCCATTTTTTGGCTATAGCAAACAAAGCTGCTAGGAACATTCATGTACAGGTAGATTTTTGTATGGACTATATTTCCTTTTCTCTTGGGTTAAAAGCTAGTAGTGGGATGGCTGGATCATATGATAGGTATTAGTTATTTATTGAGAAACTATGACACTGAATTAATAGTACCATTTTACATTCTTACCAGCCATGAATGGGAGTCCAAGGCCCACCACACTGTCACCAAAAGTTGGTATGGCCAAGTGTTTTTAATCTCAGTTGTTCTAATGCATGTGTATTGTCATCTCATTATGGTTTTATTTTGCATCAACCTAATGTACTGGGTCTTTCTTTCAGGCATTCTAGCTTCAGTCCCCACATTCTCAACCTAGGCTATGCCATACTGTCTCCTTAACCTTGTTTTTTATGAAAACATCATCAAATTAGCTGTGATATACTTTTTCCTAGAACTTCTCAGTGTGAAAGTACAAGTATAACAAGGGTAGAAGTGTGGGTTTATCTAGAGCTGTGAATTGGCACAGAGGGAAGATGCAGGAGTGTATTTGAACTTAAAGGTATTATAACTTTGGACCATGGGTTTAATTCTGATAGAAAATAAGTAAAATGATCGTAGCTTAGAAGTCTATATGATATAGAACAATTGTTTTATCAGAGTTTCTTGAAATGGTTGGAAGAATGAGATATTTTTTCAAGAAGATTACAGACTAAGTCTAAGAGTAGGTTTTAGAATATTCAAAGAACAATGTACCTCTAACTTCTCTGGCATCTTCAAAAATATTTCTTCTTTGTCTTGAAGTTTGATAGATTTTCAATGGCAGGAAGGCTAAAAAGCTGAGAAGTGAACATCTCGGATGCATCTATCCTCTTGCGTCTGTTAAATGCAGACCCTAAAGTGTTAGTTAACAGAGATTCAGGTAAAACAAAAGCTTGTGTCTTATGCAACTTCAGGTCCCATCAGGGAGTAGTCTTGCTTTTACTCAAAAGGAGTCTTGGTGTACCTACAGACAGTCTTAGGATGTTAGTTAATTACTTCTGACCAGTTTATTTCCTCTATAAGAATGTTTGGTCCTTTGTCACTCTTCATAAATACTCAGGTGTCACTTTTTCCCCCTCTTTTTCTTCTCCTACTCAGTTAGAGCATTTTTTCCACACCCTTCTCTTTGTTGAATCATAGGTAATTCTTCCATAACTGGGTTTCCCTGGATTGCATAATTAAAACTTCAAAAGATTGCCTTCTTTCTTCAAAAGACTACTAAGGATGTCCAGCATAGCAAAGTTACTGTTGTACCCATTTATACCAGGTTTTCTCCATAATAAATAATGTATTGCAACCCTAATAACCCTTAATAAATGGATTGCTCTTCTTTTTTAAGCTTGTAAGCTTAATTCTAAATATCCAGTTTCTGTAGAACAAGAGCTACTCACAACTTTAATGTATAATTTAGTCACTAATAAGGCACACAACACATTTCTTACAAAAATATGATTCTTGTAGGCAGCTTCTAAAATGATCCTCAATAATCCCTGCTTCCTGATAGCCACAGACTTGTGTGATTCCCTCTCCTTGAGGGAGGACTGGACCACCCCATCAAATCAACCTGGTAGAATATGGTAAAGTCGAGGGGAGGTATTTGGTGACTGAACTGCAGATACTATGACATCCATCTTTTTATCAGACTCTCTCTCATGCTGGCTTTGGTGTTGACCGTGCCCACATGGCAAGGAAATGAGATGGGCTCCTGGCCAAGGGCAAGCAAGGAACTTAACTTTTATCCTCATGACACAGCTCAAAAGAAAACAGCACCTGCCAACAGCCATGTAAGTCAGCTTGGAAGCAGATCCTTCCCCAGTTGAATCTCAGATTAGACCCCAACCAGGGACAACACCTTTACTAAGGTCTTTGAGAGACTTAGGCAGAGGTCCCAGCAGAGGCATGCCTAGACACTTGATCCACAAAAAACTCTAAGACCAGAGTGTGTCTTGTTCTAAGCCACTGAACTTTATAATAATTTGTTCTGCAGCAATATGTAAGTAATACAATATCACACTTCTCTTTTTTATTAACTGCTTTTAAAATCAATTATCATAGAGACAACACACAAAATGTAAAGTTCTGGACTGGTAGAGATTTAAGGCAAATTGCTATTAAATTGTGTCATATAATATGTATATGCTGACTACCCTGAACTTAAAAACTTAACAGTTTAATGTCATTTGTCACCATTCGGCTTAAGCTATAGTCTCACAGGTATCATTCCTAGAGAAAAGATATCAAGACTAATGGATTTGTTTGCAGAATTATTATACTAAAGTCAAATAAATTATAAGCTGTTTCACTTGGTTAATGTAGAGCATAATCCTGTTCTAGGCTCTCACCTTACCAGGATGAATTTTCCATGTTTCTTATGTTTCCCTCAGAAAAGATGTTTCTATTCAAAATTCTCTTGGTATATGTTGACAACATATGACGTAGAAAAATGAAGAAATCATACCTTTATCTCCGAAAGATTTGTCACTGGCTGCTTCTCCCATTTGATAATTAGCAGGGCAAGGCAGACATCCACAGGACATTATCACAGCGTAGTTTCAGAAGTGTGTGCTGCAGTGGCCTGCGATAAATCATCAAACCTTTTCTACATGAAAAGTTTTATTCCTTTGAAAATAGTATGTCACAAATCTTTCTCACAGAAAATTTCCAAATACTCCAAGTTGACACTCCCACTCTGGAAGGTGTAGCTGGATCTCCCACACCTAGTGCAGCCTAGATGCATTGACCTCCTTGCAAACAATGGAGTCTGGAAAGGGAAACATAGCCACTTACAAGTGGACACACCTGGCACCACGACATGCACCAACTGATCAAGGCTGACTCAACCAGTAATGCCTGTGGCTCCCGTGGATTTACTGATGTGAAATGATGAAGACACCTCAGCTCTGTTGGTTTTCTTCCCCAAAATCCATAACTCCAATCCAATGGTGGGAAGACATCAGAGAGACCCAAACTGAAGGGCATGCTACAAATACTACTTTAGCATTCTTCAAAACTCTCAAATTCATAAAACAATGGGAGACCGAAAAATTCACTCATCAAAGGAGACATGATGAACAAGGCAATGTATAATCCTGGGTTGGATCTTGGAACAGAAAAAGAACACTAGTGAAAAAACTGGTAATATTCAGATAATCCATAGTTCAATTAATAGTATTGTATGAATATTGCTTGTTTAGTTTTGACACATCTGACGTTGTTATGTAATATGATAACAGAAGAATCTTGTGATGGGTATACTGGAACTCTTTGTACTATCTTAGCAACTTTTTTCTAAATCTAAACTTATTCCGTAATAAAATTTAAAAAAAATATATATTATGTCACATTAGCTTATACTAATTGAAATGAGTAAGAACCCAACTTTGCTATTTAAGACTAAATTTTAAAACTCTTTCCAACTGCCTTGTCCAATTTAAACCAATTTTGGTTTGTATTAATTTAGTATGCTTAAGCAGTTTTAAAAAATAACATGGGCAACCAGAGACAGACTGGAACAGTTTTTGTTTGGTTTAGAGATTAACACAAAGAAAAACAACAAAATTTTAATGCCTCCAGACACACCTTACTGAAAGTATTCCAGCCTTCTGGTTGTATTTAATCGAGTGGGAAGACAAAGGAACTTTATTACGTATTTGATAAAACATCCAGGAGGCTTCAGATTTCTTTTTCTTGCACTCTTTCATGGTGATCATCAGACTATTGCAGAGTTAAGCACAGACCCAACAATGTGAAGAATGCTGAGTGAGGTTAACCACAAGTTACATAAATGAGACAATTAATCCATTGAACACAGAATTCACTCACATTTCTTTTTTCTGTTCTTTTCTTTTATCGACTGTTTAAGTAATTTATGGTTCTCACTGATAAGGTCTAATGCCTGTGGCCAGCGTTCATCCATTACAGCAGCCTTCCAGATGGCATCCTTGACCAACAGGGAAACTTGAGAAGCAGCCCACATGAACCACTTATCCCAATGCAGAAATCCCAGCCATTGTTTTGTGAGGAACCCAAGGCCAGTCTCTTTCAGAGCATAAAGGGACTTTACTAATCAAAGTCCATCTGGACTTTGCATTCCATTTCAATCTTACAATCCAGTTTAACTGCCCTCTCATCTCTCTTTAGATTGCTCATCCCCATACTATGGAGTGGGTTGGAGTTGAGAAGGTTGCCACTTGTTTGTTTTACTTTTTTTAATATAAAATCAATTAAAATGTGTCATCGATTCTAACCTTCATATTGTGAGGAGCAGTCAACCTAGTCCTGCCTCTTGTAAACTTCCCCTGATCAAAGAATTACTGATAACCTAACCACAGCAGGTAGTAAACATGGGGAAGAGAATCCATAGTTACATGGACTTAGGTACCTGTCTTTATTTCTTTATCTTATTTTTTTCAGCTGTATTGAGGTATAATTGACATAGAAAATTATATTTGAAGTGTGCACTGTGGTGATTTGATATAGGTATACATTGTAAAAGGATCCCCCCCCATCTAGTTACTAGTTAATTAATACATCTATCATCCCGCTTTTTTTATGTGAGAGCATGTAAGTTCTACCCTCTTAGGAAATTTCAGTAACACAATATGGTGTTTTCAACTATAGTCACCGTCTTATACTTTAGATCCTCAGACCTTATTCATCTTATAGCTGAAAGTTTGTACCTTTTTTCAACCCTTCCTATTTCTCGCATCCTGCCCCCCAGACCCTGGAAACCACTTTCCTAATCTGTTTCTAGGAGTTTAACTTTTTGTTAGATTCCATATGTAAATGAGGTCATACAGTATTTGTCTTTCTCTGTCTGACTTATTTCACTCAGCACAACACCCTCAAGGTCCATCCATGTCACAAACAGCAGGATTTTCTTCTTTCTCATGGTAGATTTTTATATGTATTAACATGTATGTGTGTATGTATATATGTATACATATACATACATATATACACACATTATATTCTCTTGTCCTTTCACCCATCGATGGACACTTAGGTTGTTTCCATATCTTAGCTATTGTGAATAAGGCTGCAATGAACATGGGAGTGCAGATATGTCTTTGTGTTCCTGTTTTCATTTCCTTTGGATATATACCCAGAAGCGGGATTGTTGTATCATTTGATGGTTCTCTTTTTAAGGTTTTTGAGAAATCTCCACAGAGCTTTCCATAGTGGTTGCACTAATTTACATTCCCACCAATAGTGAGGCACATTTAAACTGATAAGATTTAAAAGTAGAATACAATATTCAGAACTTTTGAAATTTTAATTGAGGTATACCTAAAGAAATTATAGCATCCAGTAAGTCATGTAATTGCGCAGATTCAACTTTTGTGCTTTTTAATTCATAATTAAGTTATTGGACTTAGAGATGTATTTTAAGGGCCCCACAGAGATTACTGGATTTAGAATCATTGTGCAGAATAATAAAGCTAAACGACCTATGTTAAGTCCTAGATAAAGACCTTACTCTCTAGAATAGATGGTTTCAAAGCCCTTAGGCACAAAATTAAATAGACCAAGGAAATAACAGATTCAAACATATACATTGACATAACTGTTGGATCTGACAGTCTTTCACATCAATTTTTCTACATTTCTTTTAAAAGTCTTAGAGGTAAATTGAATGTGCTTCTGATTGTTGAGTAAGGCTTTAGAAACTAAGATTGTGCCCTATATTCTTAGTTAAGTTTTAATGGCCCATTTCATTAGAAAAGTACATACCTGTCACTTCTAGCCCACACTGTCCTCCCCAAGGAGAAGTCAGACATGCATTGACTAAACTGTCAGCACAGCTAGGATTGTCCTCTTGCAGGATATATTCTGAAGAATATATTCCAAGGAATGGCATAGACCTGAGCAAAAGTACATTTGAGTTTTTGGAATTATTCATGTTACAAAACTATGATAGCCCTGGCCTGTGGAAAAATGTCCCTTGTACAAAACTTTTGATGGAATGCATGGTCCTTATGCACCCTGTGTTTGCTCACTAATATGAAATCCTAGACTGTCTTAAACCAGTACTGATTTGTTTAATTGCTTCCTGCTGGTGACATACATTTCCGGTTAAGGCATACTGGACCCTCAGCCTTTCCTGTTGAGACAGAGAATAAAAGAAAGCAACACAAGGTCATTATATTAGTATCAGGGAAGTAGCTTTATGACATGTTATGATTAGCTTGGTTAGAATATTTAAGGTTTTTTTGGCATGGGTTTTCTCTTTGTGCTGATACAGAATCAGAAGGGCTGTTTGAAGCAGCATCTCTATTAATTTGTCTGCCAAAATAGTTTTATCAGGTTTCATGGGAAATATACAGATTATTGGAGCAAGTGCTCTATGACCATTCAAATGGGTCCGTCATGCCCACCTTCCACATGGTTAAATAATCAGAGCAAGAATTGGGGCAAGGAGGGAGGCACCCACGATTTGTCTGGGAGATACTGGAGAGAAACCCTCTGAATATCTGAAGAGTCAAGTGCAGCCTTGATTCACAGCGTGGTCTCCTGGAGGGGATACTAGAATAACAAAAGGACATTAGTGGGAAAACCAGTGACAATTGATTAAATTATAGAGTTTAATTCAGAGCAGTATATGGATGCTTGTCCCTCAGTTGTGACAAGTGCATCATGATGAAGTAAAACATTACCATGGGGGGCAACTGGGGGCGTAGTACCACCTTTGCAAGTTTTCTGTGAATCAAAATTATCCCAAAATGTAAAAGTGTATTAAAAAAAAAAAAACTTTAGAAAGTCAAAATGGTATAGAAAACCCCACACTGGCCATGTCACACAGGGTAAGGTGACAACTTACCCTGAGCAACTTTTTGCCTAAAAATCCTTGCCCGGACACCAAATAATAAAAACCCAACTATGGTTATAAATCATGCTGGAGGCTTCACTGATACATCCAGCCTCTCCAAAATAAGAGCAGCAAAACTTTATTTTGTCAACACAGCAAAACACTGTCTAAACACCTCTTGGGGAATGAGAACTGGTAATACCCATAGACTCAAAAACAGTAATAGGCATTCATTAACTATTCAAGTTCAGTCTTACAAGTCCCCCTGTTGATTTGGCTTTTAGGGCCTACCATATGTTTGATCACACTTGAGAAGTGACTAACAGATTTAGAGAATTTAGAAACCCCAGCCATAGAATCTTGCATAAGGATCAAAGGCTGCACAGACCTTGTGTTTTATCTTGAACAGGCCCCTGCTCCTCCCAGGCTTTATCTGCTGTGTGAAGAGGAATCATCTCAATAATAAGAAATGTCCTTATAATGCATATGAGAATAATGCATTTCTTCATTAGACAGGTGTTTATCACACACATACTATGTGCTTGGCAATGTGGCCATTGGGGATACAAAGGTTAATAAGAGGCCTCTGGTACTTGAGGGCCAATTAATCTGGCACAAAGAAGAGACACCTAAAATGACAAATCTCAGGGAAACAGAACACCAGACATGTGAGCATGAGGGCAAGATTCCCTTGGGACCAAGAAGACACACAGGTGCCCACATCAGGTTCAACAGTAAACCATTTTGATTGGAAATAAAACAATTCAGCCTGTAGACATGGTCTATATCTCAGTCTTTCCTCCTATTAGAGAAGGTTATTTTTGTCTCTTCAGAATATTGTCAAACAAACAAGGCAAACAAATGTTTGTAAAGCATTCTGAGTCCTTTGAATAAATGAAATTGTAAGACTGAAGCCCATGTTACATCCTGGGTCAATAGGCTTTACAAAATGCATTTAGCACTAAAAACTATATAAATATAAATAAAGGTTTTAAAAATGATAGGAACTAGAGGTGGCTAATTCTGCACCACATACATGAAATACCATTATGTTTTTTGACTGCCCAAAGCCTGGATTGACCATGATAATAACTTTTAAATGTTTGATGTAGGGTTTTAAGAGCTTCTGGTGTAAGGCATCGATCCAACCAAGAAATTTTCATAACGAAATTCCTACCCAGCTTGGGATTTCTGATGCTGGCTAGTCAGACAGGGACCAGAAAGATGCCTTATGTCACCAACATCAGCCACAACTTCTCTTCTTTTCTTTCCATTCTGGTGGTATTTTTGCTGAACCTAAACCGATAATAATGATATACTTACATGGCCTGTTCTGTATATCTGTCATATTAAAGTCTAGGCTGTTTGTTTATCATACTGTGATCTATAGCTTTCTATTAATTTAATTATACTAAAAGATCTTAAAAGCCTTGGGCTAAGTAACATGTCAATTAGGAATGAGTTTAACCTGGAATAAATATACATTTAATACTTGTAATTTATGGCTTTAAATACAAACAAAGCCCTCACTATGACACAATCTATTATTAATTGCTCCAATGCCTGAAGTACAATTAAGGAAATCCATTTATATTTTTTTTCAGAGAAAGTCAATGTTCATTTCTCATAGGAAGTTCTAGATGCTGCCACTCTCTCATAAACCAGTAATTCCACAAAGCACTTTTGTGTGTAATGAACTAGGTCACGTGATAAGTGAGAAGGAGGGTAAAGGGGGAGATAAAGCCTGTGGGGAGGGCTCAGTAACACCCAGACCAAAATGTAGGGCTCATATAAGTGTTTATAAGTGTTTCCAACTAAAATATGATTAGAGCCTATCACAGACTAATTAACTACCATTTTATGAAGGTTTTTGACTTGCAATAAGTGCATTTCAGGTACAAACACACCTTAAGCTACAATACTAGTATGTTTTCAGTAATTATATGTGGCCTAAAAACAACTTTACTACTAGCTTTTTTTTCAGCAGGCATATGAAAAGTTACACATAAAAATGTCAGTCTCTGTGTTGAGAAAAGATAGTTAATGCCTGGGGTCACATTTTATGGCAAAAGTTATGCATCCCTGAGAAATAACTTTTATAGTGGAAACCCTGACACAGTGTTTTGTGCACTCGTGCTATCCACAAAAGAGAGGATTTAGGAGTTTAGAGATTTTGATGTGTGAATTGTAAACAAATATATTCTAAATAACTTTAAATATTTTCTGTTATTTCAAATCCCTCCAAAACAGCAAGAAAATTCTTCATATCTTGTTTGTGATCTTCAATGGAGATTACCACCCAAACATCATTTATTTTAATTCAGCTACGTCTCTTTAGCATTATTATATTTTTCTATTAAATACTATGGACATTAGTTGTGCTTTACAATGTGATGGATTCCAGGTTTCTCTAAAATCTCTGAGGGAGCAACAGAAACTTTATTCTGTGGGATCTATATTGTAGTCTTAGTTTATAAATCAGAGATGTTGGCTGTAATACAGTGGCAAAATGTAGTCACATACCTGTGTTTCAACCACTCTTCTTAGGAGAGAAGACTCCTGGCTGGCTCCTTTAACGAGGACCCTTCCTTCAATACGAAAATGATGATAGTAATACCTATCATAACATAGTATATGGCACAAACAAGATAAGCCATCTATAGTACTAGGCAGCAGATTAGGACCCAATAAATGGTAGATACAATTGGTCTAAACAAGTATTCACATCTTAATGTCATTTAGAGACCCAGAAGGTAGTATATTCGTAGCTAATTTATCAGGTTACAGACACATTCTCTATATATATTTATATATATAACATATATATGGCTCTTTCAGGTGTTAATTTAAAGTTTTTGCTCAATTTGGTTTCTCCTATCTAATAAAAAAAATAGAGAAAAGAGTTGGTCCATGTATCAAGATGGATGACATATGTCATTCTTTCCAATCTAATATTCTCCCTACTGGAAAATTAATTTAGTGCCTCCATCTAAAACTTTGAGGATAGATTGTTTTTTAAAAAGCATCTCCAAATTGGGAAAAAAAATCTCAAATTGTGGGCAACACCTTAGTAATTTAAATTAAGATCTATTAAAAAGAAAGAAGCATATTTTGTTTCTTAGACCATCAGAACTTAAAGGAGAAATTTCTTGAATGTTCAAATTTTACCAGTGAGAAAAGACTCAGGTCTTCCTATTGAGATGGAATGATGACTGAATGAACTCAGTTAATGATGTTTGATTTAATGATTTAATAATGTCTGCATAGACACATTTAACATATCTAATTAATATATACTACACTTAAAACTAGTAGCTTCCACAATGTTTCATTTTCCACGCTCATTATAAGATGTAAGTGCATGCGGATTGCATTATTTCCTGCATCTGAAATATCTAAATTTTAAATATCAATGGAGAGAGATTGCTGGCGTTTAACATCGTGGTGAATTTTGTCAGTTTTTGTGTTTGTTGAATGTGTATCAAAGAGACCACGTTTCTTTCCTGAGGAGGAGAAAGAAGCCATCCCTACGGATCTGGTTTATGGAATAAATGGGATGGGATCTGAAGAGGGCCAGGCAAAGTCAGCCCCTTAGATTATCCTGTAGGAAGTTGTATGGTGTGACTAATATGAAAAGTTAGTTGTTTAACATAATATATCTGTAAAGAAACAGATATATCAGTTGCTTTGGAGTTTGTCTTAATGCATACACATCATTATTCAGGAAATTTTCACAGAAAGGAAGTCCTAAAATGTGGTGCTAATATTGCTGTCACACAGAGCAGAGGTTGGGGAAAATCTAGTTATTTATTTACTAGTTAGATACATAATGAGAGGCTGAGGTGTCCAGGTCCAGGAACATGGCCTTGCTTATAAAAGTTAGATTCTATAAAATTTACATGCATATAAAGTATAGGCAACATTTATAAACTATAATAAAATTAATAAATTTCAAAATGTCACATTTAAATGAATAATTAATTTTGAAGTACTTCAATTTGGTTATTTTAATGAGCCTTGAGGTTTATAATCCAATAAACGCTTCTATTATTAGAAAAAATTTTGAACAGAAACAAACATTACACGTGGACTAATGTAGTTAGAGAGAGATGCTTACGTGCTCATCCATGTTTACACGTTTATCTACTCTGAGTGTTGTATGTCCCCGTGAAGTGTCTGCACACTAGCCAGCAGAGAATCATGTGGCAGCTTCATGTCTAACCTTCACAGAAACAGTTGGAATGTAGGTAGTTCTCCTCAAGTACCTAACAGTGGAGTCATTTATTAAAAGCTCTCCAGCCTCGGGATAGAGCTGATATTTGAATCTGATCTCTTTGAGGACAAAGCCTGTGTGTTAGCTTCTGGGCTCATCTGCCCGTAAGTCTCAAGAGGACATTGTCCTTAACCCCACGTGGAGACATGGGTATTGGCCCAGACACCCAAGTGTGTACACACACACATCCATGTGTGACACACCCACATACACATACATACACCCACAGGCACACCCACATACACACACACCCATATACATACACACACATACACACATAGTACACACACACACAGCCATTCACACTTGCAGTGTTTTGTTTTGTTTTCTGCTTTAAATTCCAGTCTTACATTGAGACTATAACTGTTTATTCAACTACTAACATCCAACCTTATCTAAATTGTGATTTTCAAATTCTGCCTTATATTAAAAACCACAAGCTAATCCTCATTTGGATACAAAAACACACTCTAATAAAATGACCTACAGTGATTTATGAAACTAGTGTGCATGCACATTGATAATCTATGTCCATTTGAATTTGTTTATAAATATTTCCCCCTAAATATCCACTTAACTCAATCTGCATCTATGAATGCACATATATTTTTCTCTCCACGAATTAGATATAGTTCTGAGTGTGTGAGGGAAATGTAAATCTGGGCTGGTCTATATCAGAGAGATAAAGTTGAGCAGGGAGAGGGGAAAGTCAGAGAGCCTGACTGCACAATAAAATATTCACAACGGAAAGCCCACAACTGCAAATAATTGAATTAGGCAAGAGCAATACAGACAGGGCATTGCCTGGGGATTGATGGTCATCTGTGGGAGTTGATCATTCGAGGTGGTCATCAATCCCTCAGAAAATGCCCTACACCAAGGTCATTGTGGCTATAAGAACCCACTTTTTTTCACCATAGAGGATTTCAAAATCCTTCATTTTCCTTGATTTTCTGCATTATCATCATTCCTTCAGGTGACTGTGCTAGGGATAGCTTTGAATGGTGCTGGGCTGAACTTAGTATTTCTGAATCATTGGTCTCCAAGGCATCCACCGACAGCAAACATTCTTCCAGTGTGGAATGTTTTATCTAGGCTGAGTAATATTCCAGAGTTTTTTAAACCATGAAAATTTAGTGAAGTCTTAAAAATTGTAAAATGTGCACTTTGTCTTAGGCCAAAACACTCTTGGAAAAAGACATTATAAAACATATATTATTGGTTTACATCAGCATTCATTATGGGAATAAAGATACAAATTACAGTGATCAAGAAGGTCATAGACAAAATTATCTAGAGTTTATGACTAGCTCTCATTCACAACAACATTACACTTTTTAGCACAAATGACATGATGAGATGTGGTCAATTAGGGACATGATTAAATCTGTCTACATTACCTCTCAAAAATAATCATGAATAAAATGTCCAATGACTTTTTAAAATCAGAAGTTTAAATAATTAAATTTCTCTTAGTTGCTACTTACCAAGACAAATTTATTATCTGTTAGGAACACATGTGTTATTTATATGCTTGCTAACAAATAATAAAATAAAAAGAACATTATTTAAAAGGTGAGAAGAAAAGACAAATTACTGTTGGTAAAATTAGCTCAGACTTTAGACTTTAACAGTGAAGTTTTTTTTTTTTTTTTGAAATTTTCATTTGAATTATTGTGACCTAAAATTTTACATGATGGGCACACTTTATAAGTCTTCCTTTATTTTCTTGGCCTCAGAAGTCCTCTGTGCCTTCCAAGCTTGCTCAGCCACAGGTATCAGCATGGAGCTGGTTATCCAGGCAATGCACTGACCCTCTGTCTCACCTCCTGGGTTACCACCTTAGAGGCTGGATGAGGCAGCCCAGACCTGTTGGAGACAACTCCCAGTGGAGCAAACGTTGAACACAAGGAGACCCGAGAAAGAGGCAGCCAGCTAGATCAGGTCCTCTCCTTTTCTCCCCACAAAGGACTAGTCAGCTAGCATGCTGTTTCATTTCACAAGGCAGTGGCCCATGCTCAGTATCTTCTGGTGTTCCCATCCCTCACTGCCTGCCTCACTTCCCTCCGGCCTCAATCACACATCTCTTGATATGCAATCCTTAATCAAGCATTGGTGTACACGTCTTCTTCCTAGAGATCCCAGGATAAGAAGCAATATCCAATTATGCAAACTTAAGACAAAATGGTACCCATGACACCCACATATACCAAACTAATTTTGATATTTGGGTAATTGTTTTTCTCATTTGATGTTTAATTTTGTTCACAGAATTACTAATTTTTCTTATTCATACTTCACTTATATCTAGAGTGTAGGCAAAATTGAAAATTCGTTAATTTGGCTGATCAAATTATAGTCTGCACATTACCTATTCAACTTACCAATCTGTAATTTTCACCTCTATTAATTTTCAATACCTTAGGCAATATGGGGCTGAATTCTCCCCATGCATTTTTATCTTTATTCCTGTCTTCTCTGGGTCCTACAGTTTTTTGGACAAAACCATCTTGTAGTAGATACCACTAGTTGATTTTCTAATACCCATTTCCCTCCTTCTTCTGTTATTTAACAGAATCTGATGTAATTAATAGTGGTGATGTGTCCTGGCAACCTACACTTGATCCTGGACTCCCTTGCAGCTGGAGGGACCCAATGAGATGTCAGCAGATGTTATTGGGCTGGTGATGCTCCGTTTGCACCCCTGATGTTGACCTCCATCCTCCAAGTCCTCCACTATGTTCTGTGCCCCAGGAGCTTCTCTGTGAGGAATACACCGTCTACCCATCTTTTGTTTTGGTCAATGGTGAACATAGGAAGATGAAAAAGACAGAGAGAAACCAAGATCAAAGAGAAGGAGACTAATATAAAGCAAAGTGATGTGGGACATTTATTCTCCTGGCTGCATTCCTGAGCTGAGGGTCAGAGGTCTTGTCCAACAGCCCTCATCTCACTGTTCACTCTCTTTCCAAGGCTCCATAATCTCCAGTTTGCCAATTTTACTCTAAGAGAAAGACTGAAGGACATGCCCAGCATTTAAAGATGTTAATGTGTTCCTGTGGAGACCTGTCCAACTTCAAAATATAACTTTTTCATAATTGGAAATCATCATTTCTTCTTACTGTATTGTCCTTTTTCCTTTACTACCATTGAAAATAAATCAAGGCACTCCATCTGTTCATCACTTCAACTTTTTATCTTCTATAGTATGGACACTCAGCATTCCATCTAAAACACAGTATTTCTCAACTTTTCCCCGGAAACTAAACGACCACATATTTCCCTATGGAGTCATTCCCAATGTACACCACCCATGTCTTGATGGTCCAGGTTCTGCAGCTCAAGAGGAAACCTATATTAGTATATCTGATCTAGGCTATTCCTCTAGAGTTAATTTGAGGCAGAACAAAGATTTTTGAAAATGTAGCTTCCTTTTGCTGGTCTCTGCTTATTTCCATGAAGACTTCTGCAAGTGTCTGAGTCTATTCAGGTTATTTTAAAAGTATTTAAAATACTACAGTCACCATCTTCACAATAAAAGTTATTTTCTCCTGCCATCTTGAGAGGAAAATTGGACCCAGATAATATAGCATCATATTCCGGTATTTACAATGGGTTCTCTCTTTGAGTGTAGTCAACTCATAAAAGTTGTAACACAAGGGGAAGTTGATAGGACATCAATAACACCACACAATGAATAAGCACTAATCACTACCCTCCCCACAAATTCACAATATTTTGCAATATTACTACAGATTTATCTACTGAAATATGATTTCAAGTTTCAAGACTAATTATTGAAATTGGATATGCTCAAATTTTCTACACTGACAATAAGTCCATTCTTTTCTTCAAGAGAGAATAAAAATACAAATTAAAATTAGGGACAAGAACCTCAGGCTAAGGACCATGGATGCTTCCATCTACCAGATATTGAAGGACAAACCCATTCTCTCCTTGTCCTGTGTCCTCAGGGAGGTCTCCAAACAATGTCCACTAGAGTTCTATTGCCTAGTTCATGTGAGCTCTGCAAATAATAATAATTAAAAAAAAACAAACACTGTTCAGCTTCTTTGCTAACATGTTTTATTTGTATCAGTGTTCATAATACATTATTCTGCCAAACACTGCTAAACTATGAGTAATTTTCCTATTAGTAGTGCTACAAAAATGTACCCTTAAATAATAAAATACCAGCCAGGGTGTTCTAATGAAATATTTTAGTTTCACAGGTTAAAAATTGTCAACTCTTACTAAAAAGTATTATAGGAGTAAAATTATGGGAGTGTATTTTGCAAGAAGGATTTCAACAGCCATGTCATTCTGTACATTCATTTCTTTTTTTAACTTGTAAAATAATGACTATTGTAATCTCTTTATTTAACAATCAGTCTTTGTGTAAACTTTAGCTGCCAAAGATCCTTTAAAGGATAAACAGCCAACATTAAAGAGTGTTGGAATCTTAGTTTCTTTGATGCTTTCTCAGGAGAAATGGGTTAGTCACTTCCTTTCCCTCATGCTGAATCTTGTCAAAGAAAATGACAAGAAAAACAAAACCAAGCAAATAGCAAACAGACGAATGAAAAGTGGATGTTGTGGTGGGGTATGTGTTGACACAGAGCTGTAGTATAAGAGGTTGTCATTCATTTGATTATAAAATCTAAACACTACAGAAATACTTTTACAAAGCTCTTTTGGGGAAGACTCACTGGGTATGTTAGTTATTCCTTTAAAAAAAAAGACATCTTGGTAGAAGTCCACCCTCTGGATCAGCGCATGTCATATCATGTATAAAACAAGGTTAAGCAATTGTGTAGAAAGACTGGATTAAAACAGAAGCCATCCCTGCCTGGGAACAAGCTTTGGCCAATAAAGTCACAGGAAGGTCCTGTTCCATTCCAGATCACCCAGGTCACGACCTACAGCCCCCTACTTGTACTCTGTCCCCTTGGGTCCCCTTGGCTCTGTCAAGCCTGTCTCTGAACCTGGACCAGAATTTCTCACTCTGTTTATCAGATCCAAATTGGGTCACCACATGTAGCCAACCTCTACCCACCAATTAGATGCTCTCTTGGTTCTTTTCTCTGTTACCATCCTTATATCTTATGCCACCCGCTTCTTTCACTGGATTATTTATCTACCCACCCTTACAGTCATCAAAGGCTTTTCAATCCCCCACTGGGCTCCAGACACTGTACCAAAGGCAGGGGTTACTGCAGTGAATAAAGCAGAAGAGGCCCAAGAGCTCATGAACCTTACATTCTAGAGGAGGAGAAAGGCAAGAAAGCAATAAAGAAACATCAACCTAAAGGGAAAGTAGCAAATATTGCCAAGTCAAGGTTTCGGAAAAGGTGGCCTGTGGAGAGTGGCTGGATGGTCTCCATAGACTGCGTGGTCATGGAAGGCCTGTCGGGGAAGGAACTTTGTAAGCTGAGATCTGGGGCTGGACAGGGGGTGGGGGGAGAAGGGGCAGGGGGAGGATTTCCAAGGAAGAGCCAGAGCTCCATCCCCAAGGCCGGATTCCTACATTCCAGGGACAGAAGGCAGGCACGGATGTGGCTGGAGACCTAGGACACAGAGCGCACTACACTGGCATGGTATGGGGTGAAGACCAGACCCTGTGGGCTTCACTGTGCCTGGGAAGATTATGGATGAAAGGAAGCAATCCTGAGGGGTTTCAAGCAAGGGAATTACATGGTCTGAGTTGTTCTTCAAAGCAACTGTTCTGCTTCCCTGGAGAAGGACAAAGGGGGCCCTTAGAAAGCAGACTTTCACTGTCACACAAGATGAAACTAGTTTGCCCTTCCTACAAAGTCTTTCCAACCCTTTTAAACAATCACTCATGCATTTGGAAGGTATGAAATGAAATCTGAAAATAGAGCCTGGAGAGTTTTACTTGATTTTTTTTTTTTTTTGTAAAAGTATACGATAGAAAATATATTTTCAAAATTTTGTTGCTGTCGTTGTTAATAGCAGACCAAAAAAAAAAAAAAAAGAGTTTCCTGGATTATTTCCTATTTACTATAGAAAAGAGTATCAACTGGGGGCCAAAATTTTTGTCCATAAAAAGCATAACTCTTCAAGAGAGTTGGGAAAATACAAGAAAATATCAAACCTCACCCTAGATAGAGGCAGCCTTACAACTTCTTTGTCATCCTACACGTGGGCAGAAAGCTACTGTGATTCTGCAGACATTATTTGTTGTTGCATTCACATGATGATCTTTCTCCACCCTCTGTTTCCACATTCATGTTGAACATGATGTTGTACATGGTAGAAACCCAGGCCTTCACAGTGGCTCACTGTTGTGGTTCTGCCAGAGCAGGGATAAGAGGGAGCTGGTGGAGCAGTGTAAAATTTTCTGCAACATATACACAATTTCAAAATTTGTAAAGGACTTGTGCTCTTACCTTGTGAAAGGTTTACCTATACCAACAAGAAAATATAGACTTTAATGTGGATTAATCACATACAATGACATTTTTTTCTTGAGTACAGTAAAATTCTTGTCTTGAGCTGATTTTCTTCTGAATGAATGAATTGGCCAACAGACTGAAATGACCGTAATACAGTAACAAATTTCCAGCAGGTATATCTATGTGGATCCTTCCATGAACTCATATTCCAGTGAGGAATTAGAGAAGACATAAATATCCCACTGATATTTGAAAAGACTGTGGCATAACCACGATGTTTAAATTTGGAAGTAATTATTCCTAACATCTTAAACCTAAGATTCTGTATCTACTTGAGCAATAAAACATTGGTTTCAAACTCCTCTATTTTCATATTAAAGAAAAAGTATCTGGCTTTGTCTGCAAAGGAGCTATCTGACAATTATGTGGTTAACATTTTTGAAAGCGATTTTAAACAAAGATAATTCAGGACGGAATCACTTCACTTTATACTACAAAGTCTTGTAGCCTAGGCTTTATTTTGGTTCATATTTAGTTCTTCTGTTTACTTAATGCTTAATTATTTGTACTAGTTTCTTAGCCATCCAAACATCATGAAATTGTCCTTATGTTGATACTTACCACTAACGATTTCACACATGGGGAATATTGTTAGGAATGCTGCTCTAACTTTAATACCCAGCTACAGCTGATTTGCTGTCACATGTGCAGTAATAGCCATGAATAGATGCTTCATTTTTGGCACTTACTGCTCTTCTCTCCCCACTTGCATTGCCTAATTATGGCTCTCACTTGAATAATTTGGCAAATGCTTGCACAGCATCTTCAATTAAAAATAAATAATGTAGAAGAATGTTCTTTCTGTACTCTTCAGCTTAAAAAGAAATGAATGTTATCCTTTAGATCTGTTAAAGGAATCATCTCAAATCTTCTTCTCTTTCCAATGTAATTTTTCTTGGGGCAAATTAAAAATGTATGGTATGTAATCCAAATAAATATGACACTTTCCAGCCTACACACTTCCTGTTGCATCAACCTCCCAAACAGGTGTTTCATACAATTTCACTAAGAGTGGAAACTCAGAGCATGTGTCTACTCTCCTTTAGAGCCATTTCTGACACTGCTCATGGGCCGCTGTGCGACTCCTGCAAATCCTCTCTCTGCTGTGACATTGATCCCTTGATTCGTAACCCCTTATGAGCCAAATTGTCTGGGAATCAATAAACGACAGAAACTAGCTCAACCTTTTTCAAAGATGAAGTTTGAAGAAATGAACACTTCTGCCCACTACATTTCAGTCCATTTGGTTATTCGTGGGGGACCAGTGATTACCGCAGTCGTAGTCAACTCTAATTGGAAATGTGCTTTGGGAAGTTAAATTATTGTTGACAGAGAGGGTTTTCTGGTGTTTGCCATCAATAGAAGGCAACAAAAAGAATATGGTTATAAAACCTTAAAAACTTTATGTCGTACTGAACCTTTTAGTGTTAATAAACCCTAGAATCTAACAGTCTTAACATCTGTAGTAGAAAAAATAGATGAGCAATAAAGTTGTTTATCTTACAATAAAAACACAAAGAAAGTATAAAAGGCGGAAGACCTTTCAGGAGACAAGAAGCATTCTGTCCTTTTTTTTCTGAAATGAAATATTCTGGGCACACTTAATATTTTGTTCATTTTCATAATCCCGTCTCTCATGTTGCAGTGGGAGCCCTGGGTGTTAACGACAGAAAGATCAGAAGGTTCTCAAAATCTGACTCCTAGGAGCCGAAGACGACGTCCTCATGTAATGTTTCCATAATTCCCTCAGTGGAGCAGCTTTACCACCTTGCTGCAGCCCAAAGTTCAAGGTGATTAATTCACTTGCTCAGCTAAGAATTGCTCTGCATTTTGGCATGTCATACTGTGAAGGAATAGAGGTCCTCTGTATAACCCTTGGGAAGGTAGGGAAGGCAGGGGACGAATATTTATCCACCTTGTGGGCAAAATCACCTGCCCCAGGGCTCAGAGGGTCGGTAAGCCCAAAAAACCCAGGAACCTACCTCTCCTGGCACAGCAAGGGATGCAAAGAGCTTCCTGGATTACGTGCTGGACAATGAATTCCGGAAATCATAGTTCTGCTAAACCATCAACTTAAAAATTAGTTTGCACTTTATCAAAATAAATAAAATAGGGACTATGAAGCTATTGTCTAAGAAATGTAGCAGAGAAACAAGGATCAGAGGAAATGAAGCCAACAAGTTGTTTCATTATGTTATCTTTAAAATCTTCTTTGTTATTGCTCTGTGCATTATAGTTTGTCTCACCTTTAACTCAAGGGAAAAGATTCACTCAACCATGGATATGGAGATAATGCACACATGGCCACACACTCTCATCTTTTCTTTGTGGTATGAAGATGCACTTGTGCAATGTGATTGTGACGAATGTCTTGAATGTGTGCTTCTCCATACATTCACTCAATTTCAGATTCTAAATTCAAGGCAATTCAAATTTTAAGTTAGATGTTTCTAAGCAAATTTTCAAAGTATTTCTTAGATCGAGGGGTTTCAGAAGTATGCACATTGTAAAGGGCAAGATTGGTGTTTAGATATGAACATCATGGCAGAAGGAATACCTGGATGCTGGTGCCATCCGTCCTTTGATTTCCTCTTAGGTTTAAAGATTTAGAAATAAACATGCAGCTTTTTCAGGGCTGGCTGCATACAGTAGACACTTAGGTGCGTACTAGTCACTGCTAATAATGACATCTGTGTGCCTAGATACTCTGCCCACTCTATCCCTTGTTCCTGTGCATGAATTCAAGATCAATCTCACCCAGGAAATAAGAGCTCACATGTGTCGAATATTTGCGTGCCAGGCAGTAACCCAAATGCCTCAGAGAGATCAGCTCACCTAATTCTCACACCAACTATAGGAAGTAATTATCACCCATATTACCAACTGGGAGATGAGGAAACTGAGGCATGGAGAGATGGGTTACCTTCCTCTGAAAATGTGCTGAGAAACACTAGAGACAGACTTTGAATGCAAGCAGTTAGGCTCCAGAATTGGTATTCTTTGTAGCTGCGTTACACTGTGAACTTCAGAAACTCATCTAAAGCTGAATTGGATTTTTAAAATTTAAATTTAAATTGGTAATGTATTTGCTTATTTAAGAAAATTTAGTAGGGCATTTGTTATTATGATATTATTTTGGAAATATTCTTTGTTAGCATGACATTTGATGACAAAAATCACTTTAATGTTTTGCTTTACCAGCTTTTAAAAATGAAGACCATAATACCTTTCTATAAAGATGTACATGACATTTGCACAAAAGTAAATAGTGAAATATGTTAATTCTGATAATAGGAGCATAGATCTTAGCCTTCATACTTACAGACATATAAATTAAACTTTTCACTGGCTATGGAAGGTAACTATGAAACAACAGTTTTATTTCAATTTAAGGATTAGAAAACAAATGAGTGGCTGAGACATAAAGAAGGTATCTATCTAGTCCCTGCAAGGGCAAGGGACCAGCCATGACCATCCCTGTGGGTTGCCTGTGCCCTTCCACACACTGGCTGCATCCACGTAACCGCTGGTGCTTGAAAGGGAATCTGGGGTAGAGACCAATGACTCCTACCAGCTTATACCACCAGGCTGTAAGAAGGAGCTTGATACACTTTCCTAAGTCGAATGAAACACAGGTTTTAAAAGATAAAAAAATTACGTATAATACACACTTGTCACTATGTAGAAATGAGAACTAGAAAGAAAAAGAGAAGGAAGAGGAGGAGAAAGAGAAAAAGTGGAGGAGGAGGAGAAGCAGGAGGAGGGAAATGGGCTCTTTACCTTTGCTGGCTGGAGACATTGCTCTTGATGCTGGCTGGTCAGGCGCTTGGATCTTGGTGACAAGAACCTACTGTTGCCTTGGGCCAGCTCACTGAATCCAGCATTGATGATTTAAAGAGCCTAAGGGAATATTCTTTCTTATCCCAAAAACAACATTCAGAGTTTTCTCTCTGTGAATGTTTTCTTGAATGAATTTGAAATGCCTTTGTTTTAAGGAGTAGAATGAACCACATTGTGTGGAAAATGAACAATGACTCATTATTTCCTTTGTGAACACTGAACTCTTCCTTGGCTGATATTAACCACATACATTTTACTTTTACCTAGAAGTTCCATTTCTTAATGTCAGACTAACAACACAATTTTTTGTTTCACTTTTTCCCCTTTATAGTGAGTGGTTCTTTTTATCTCCCTGTGACACTGGTTTGCATAGGGTTTAGGTTTGCTTTCCATATTTGTGAAAGAGAAAATTATTCTCAAATTTTGTTTGTGGATACAATGATTCTGAAATAACAGTCATGTAATGTCCCCATCAGGTTTATGTTAAAACAATAGAAACCAAAATAGTAAGCAACAGGGGGAAAAAAAAAAAAAAAAGAGCAGAAGCCATTTTACTTGCGAGGTGATGATCTATAGTCATGAGTAGGCATAAAGGGACTCTAAGACTCAAAGCATTCAGAAGCTCCAGAAACTAATGCTGTAATAATAATTTAAAAAAATCGATGCCAAGACTTTCACTGAAAAACCTTACTTCTTTTAGGATTTCCAGACTGCTTCTTTTTTTTCTGACATAAGTAACAGTTTACTTAGAAAAATTGGGGGGATAATGTATCTAAGTAGTTGTTTTATCTAGAATCTAGATATGGCACACATATTAAATTCAGTCATTGTAACTATAAAAAAATTAATAAAATGGACACCATGGCTGAGATTTTTGTAGAACCAAAGTACAGTGTTTTCAAAGTACAATATAATTTCAAGAATTTCTTGAAGTTGTTGAGAATTTCCTCAGCCAGTACTTTGTGAAAGGTAATTGTTTTAGCTCTGACTTCAGAGCAGAGTTTAGTTAAGCATGAAGTTAATTGTCTACATCAACTTCAACCCCCAACCCAGACACACCTGGTAATGTCCGGAGATATTCTTGTTTGACCCAGTGAGTGATCACCACTGGCATCTTAGGGGCAGAACCTAAAGATGCTGTTTAACATCCTACAAAAAGCAGGACACATCCACAAGAGAGAGCTATTTTGCCCCAAATGTTAACAGCACCAAAATTGAGGACCCCTGGCTTAGGGTCTTCAGTTCCTCTGGATGCTGCAGTCTGATGCTCCAGCTGTTAATTCTCTGGTACTTATCTAGCATTCATCAGAGGTGCATTATTTAAAGGCCACTAATCTTGTATTCTCTATTAACATTATCTGGATTCTTCCTCCAAATTATAGAAAGGGAATGAGTGACAGAGGAGGAGCTGTAGAGAGCCCTCTGATGCTCTGACAAGTCAAGGCAATGCAAGAGATCTGGGTCTGTACCCTTGACAGAGTCATCTGAAAGAACTGAGGGAAGAGATTTGTCTCCCACCTCCTGACCCACACCTCCCACTTCCTGACTCATATCTCCCACTTCCTGACCCATATCTCCCACTTCCTCACAGTGTCTTCCACTTCCTGACAGACTTCCCACTCCTGTGGGTGGACATCTGGTAAACCACAGTGGCTGAGAGGCAACACAGCTCAAGACAGCCAGCTGAGCCTGGGCTCCGCATGTTACAAGCCACAGACTTGTGGACATTAGACATTGCCTTCCATAGTCTCTGGTCCCATTCTTACATTTTTAAGAAGTATGTGTGATTTCAGACTCTTACATATTTTCCAAGAATAAAGCAGCCTCTACAGTCCAGCCAAAACTGAGTTTCTTGGGAGTGTTCTGTAAGCTTCAGCTCTTGGAGTATCATTTTGGCCAAGCAGAGGCAGTTTTAAAGGAATTATATCTCAACTCTGACTATTCAAATTGGGTTATATTTAGAAAAATTATTCCCCTGATATTCACTTTGAAAAAGTGTCTTCTTTGAAATTTCATCCCTCCTCAGAGAGATTTATATGATCTTGGCCTTCATGACTGAAATTCCCTAGTGAGCCTTTCTGAGCTTTATATTCAGAGAGAATTGTGTTTGCCACATTTACTTTAAATGATGAACCTTCATGTGTATATTTCCAAAAGCCTTAAAGCAATAGATAAACCTTATAAAAATCAAATAGAAAATAATAAAGAAGGAAATAAAGGTCTTGATGTACTCAATAATCAATAATCTTTATTTTAGGACCTGATCAAAATCACAAGAGATGGAAACTCTTGGTAAATACAAACTAAGATGGATTACTCAATGGAATGTTGGTTTCTGTGGTATATAAACAAAAAATACAGAAGCAATACTAAAAGAGCTGACTCGTTTGTCAAAGGGCAGACTCAAAGGAAATGAAAAGCACTGGAACCCACTGCAGTGTTTCAAGTGTGAACAGTCCTTTAGTTCATGGCTGGCCTCTTCATGTCTAGTTGTTGTGACATACTCTTAAAGGAGCAAACACTATGTGGTCATTTCTTCTTGGACAGTTACCTAAAGTATTATATTGATAATTTCATGTTGTGAATGACATTTAGGATAAAACCTTTTTATTTGGGTTCATGATATGGTAGAAAAGGGCCATACATGCCATGAAATTGGCTAAGTTTTAGAATTTAATGCATAGGGTCAATCAAAGGGTCTCCTACTCTGCTGATAATGGTGTAGAAGGGCTCAGTGTTCTTGGAGGTGAATTTGGCCATATATTTTCAAAATAAAAATACACATATCTTAGGGTGCAGCATATGTTTTGACATCATTCATAGGGCAGAGTTGCATGTGTACAAGAAAATTTATGTAGAGAATGGCCCCTGAAACAAGAAAGATTCAATGAGCTGTTTCACAGGTGATGAATCTGGGTGTTATATTCCCGATCCGTCAGCCAGTTCTTTAAAAGATTTAGTTTATAAAAAAAGGAAGAAGAAGAAGAAAAAGACTGAAACATACTATTTAGCATCTAAAAAGAGAAAAAGTAGATACAACTGTATGTGCCAAGATGAAAAAATCTCCAAGATAATTTCTAAAATGAGAAAACAAAATTACAAAAGATTTCTTGTGAAATAGTAAATACTGAGTTAAAAAAGAAACCTATGCATGCATTAGCATGCAAAGAAACCTTTGCATTTACACATACATTTGTATATAAATTTATAAGAAAAGTCTGGAAACCATCTCTAAAACACACTTACAGTGGTTTCTTCTGAGAATGACATTGAGGAGAGATCAGGGACTTGTCTAAGAAAGATATATTTAAGCAGAAACTTGAATGATGAGCAGGAAGAAGTCACAGCTTTCCAGATGGAGAAATGGAGAATCAGCAAGAGCAAAAGCCACCGGGATGAACCATAATGGAAAAGAATATTTTAAAAAAATAATGTCTCTATGTGTATAACTGAGTCACTTTGCTGTACAGCAGAGATTGGCACAGCATTGTAAATCAAATATACTTCAATTAAAAAAAAGAAAAAAAAAGAGTAAAGGCCACTGAAGACAAGATGCATTATAAGTCAGTGAGGGTAAGGATGCTGCTAAGTGAACAGGGAGTAAAAGAAGACGGTCAGAGGTGGCCCAGGGCCCAGCACGTTGTAGACAAGGTTGGTTAAAGAGCTCAGATTCTAATGAATAGAATAGAAATCCTTTAGAGAGTTTGAAGTATATATAATGAAGATATACAATTTCTCTTTTGAATAGGTCTTCCTAAAGTATTATAGTCAATGGTAGAACCAGGGAGCCTGGTTGGCTCTTGACCTGCTGTGGCAGGACATGATGGTGGCTCCTATGTTCAGCAGAAGTTATCTTAGTATTGGCGATTAGAAATAAAGTTTAAATTTTGGAAATAAAGTAGGACCCAACATTGAAATTACGACTTAAATAACAAGTTCTACCTGGGTGTTTTATTTATTTGTTTGTACGTTTGTTTTCCAGGTATTCTCTTTGTGGTGTTCATTAATAATTCATGTATATTTTAACACATTGAATGTTTGTGTTTTTAAAATAAATGAAAGGGTGGAACACGGAAAAAAGGGCTCCCTATTAAGAGCTCAGTAGATCTCAAACAAATTTGGTATTGAATCACCAGGTCCTTCGGAGGTAACAAAAGTATTAGTAGACAAATTGGATACAAAAAATTAGGTAAATAATGTTTTAATTATTTGCAGGTGTTACTGTGGGTCTGTGCTAGAACCAATCTTATAATAATACATTTTGTAAAATAAGCCCAATATTTTATTTGGATTTAATCATAACTCTGTATGGATGGTGGTTATCCAAAGAACAACAAAGTTAAATTAAACACAATGATTATCAATATTATTAAAGGTAGAAAAATATGGCTGCAAATGAAAAAAATCAAAACAACAACATAACGCTCTTACGGTGGAGAGTTATATTTCTAGTATCTTTTCTATAGATGTCTTTACCGTGGAAAATTTCTCCCTTTATCTGAATCACTTCTCCATACCGTTTACTGAAATAACAGGCCAACATATTGCTAGAAGAAGGATTTAAAACTATGAAAGTAATACAGCTTCACGCATTTATGTTGATTCATAATCATTTTTTAAAAATGTGATACCCCATTTGTGGTTTGATTTACAGTAGGGATTGTGCATGAATACAGTAGAAGATAATTTATTCAGAGGCTTACATATTAAGAGCATCCAAACAGTGTAATTATTCTGAAATAATGATTATTTATTTAGCAAAATAATGCCGCTGTGATCTTTGAAAAAAAATGTCTCCTTGTGTGATTTATTCATGAGCTCCATGGGGCTGTGAATTGTGCTAGCAGCCAGCCCCAGCCACTGGACTCAGAGTTTTGGGGACGGGAATGGGTGACTCAAAAACAACCCTCTCAGAGGCCACTTCTTGCTGTAAAACTCATATAAATTTCATGGAATAAGGGTCATTTTTTTCAGAGTAGAAATCCTCAGAATGAAAGGGAAATGAGCAAGGGAAGCTCCAGCAAGAGTGACCTGGGGATCTGATGCATCTTCCCAAAGGTATATCTGCCTGCACCATCCTCTCCTTCCTTTTCTGAGACACCTAGTCAATAAATCCTGAGAAAGCATGCATGATCATGCCCATCTCCATGCAGCAATGATTTATTTTTAAGAAAATGAACATGAGTTGATGATGAAATATTAATTTTCTGTGTGAAAATTGCTATGTAAGTGTATAGAATGTATGTATTTCTGTTCTATTTCAAATTAACCTGGATTTCTTTGATTGATGCAAGATAAAGACAGATCCTTAATATAGTTATATCAAATAAAAGTTTTATAAAAATGGATTTTTGAATCTCATTTATTTTTTCCAATCTACTTTATGTCTACCATTAGTACCAAATTTTATGAGCCAGAACATGTTCTTAATAATTTTGCTCTATTGGATTCAAAATATGTGAATTCTGCAAAACTTATTAATTCGCATCAGGTCAGATCATAAACATCACTAGTTAGCGATTTTCTAATATACTAGCCAGGTCAAGATATTAGTTTTGTGCAAGCAGAGATACATGAAATCCATCAGCATTTCCTTGAAAGTAACAAGGAAACAGGATTCTAGGTTATAACACACGCACATACACACACACACACACACACACACACACCTATTTGACTATAAAAGTACAAAGAGAGTCATGAAAGATTATTTACTCATTGCTGCTACACGTAGTTGTTATATACAGATAAATAGTTGGAGCTCATATTCATGGTTATTTTAACCCACCAAGAAAATAGAAAAGGAAAGGTAAAACATGGAAGATAAAACACAGAGATTTACACATCCCAGGATACACTTAGACATTTTGGTCTTTGAAGTACCAATAAAATTATAGAGTATCCTATAATAGCTATACCTGCTGCTTTCTTTGACTGATGAGAATGAAGAAAAAGAAAGACAGAAAGATTAAGAAGACCTTAAAATCCATATGACTAAATAAAACTGTCCTTATTTACTAACATCACAGACTGTTACCAAAATAGCCTACAGCTAGAGTGAATCCCAGAATAGTGATGCATCTTGCTGCTATGGGGCAGAAAAGCAAACATCTAGCAGTGAAAATGAAGCAGGATTTTTAAATTAAATTAATTCATGGATAAAATGCAAAAGATAAATGAAAATATTCTTGTTCCTGAAGGTTGGTTTTCCAGTAAATAAATCAGAGAGGGAGTAAATAGTGATTTGCTTTTTCTTCTCTGTTTAAGAGCCTCTAATGAGTGCTTCAACCTCTCTCACTGTCTCTCTATCTCTATTGCTTTCTTTCTCTTTTCATTTTAATTTTAAATCCAACACCACTTAAATGTTTGCCCTATATAAGGGGAAAGTCTTAAGACTCATAAATGTGATGGTTACATATTTCCCCAGAAATAGAAGAAAACCCTTTGTTCCGTGGAAGCGCACTATATGCAAACAACATCCTTTGTCTTTTCCAAATACAGTCTTTACCTTTGCCACTTCCTTGGCAAAAGGCCTGGAAACTCTTATTCAATATAATAAAACAAAATATTGTTTCTTCAATGGGGAGGTTTTATCTTACAAGACTGACTAATTAAGTAGAGTTAATATTGAACCTGTATTTTTCTGTCAACATGTACTTGCTGTAATATCACTGGCCTCTCCAACTGCAGCCTAGCATGAAAGACTAGCTCTGGTTCTTATCTTGGGTCTTTTTAGATTATTCCTGGGAAAGAAAGGAAAAAGGAAGGAAGGAGGAAGGGAAGAAGGAAGGAAGGAAGGAAGGAAGGAAGGAAGGAAGGAAGGAAGGAA
>NW_021703768.1:4210972-4307789 GCF_005190385.1 Monodon monoceros | reverse complement strand
AGGAAGGAAGGAAGGAAGGAAGGAAGGAAGGAAGGAAGGAAGGAAGGGAGGGAGGGAGGGAGGGAGGGAGGGAGGGAAGGAAGGATGAAAACTCCAGGACAATTTGGCTTCTGTTATTGCAAAATAGTACTCAGTCTTCATGACGTGTTTTGGTTTGAAGGGAGTAATGAACTGACTCTCCTGAGCATCTGTGAGAATGAGAAGAGTTTGATATGAAACTGAGACATAGAGTGTCACACTTGAGGAAAATCTGATATCACAACTGAAAATCAGAGTTAACAAAACATAAGATAGTGCAAGTTGTTGACTTTTTATAAAAATACACTGTTAGTGAGTTCCCCCTTTGTGCTCAGAGATGGATTTAATTATTTTTTCATTCATTATATGCATAATGTTTATGAAAGTATTATTGACTTACATGATGTGAGAGTGCTCTCTTTAAGGCCAAATTGCCCCAGGCATCCTGAGAGGTCACCCAGGGCTCCATCAGCTAATTCCGCATCTTGCTAGATCCTGCCAGAGACAATCAGCACAGAATTACAGATGAAATGATGGTTACAGAATATTTTAACACTTTACTGATTCGAAAGTGCCTCATTGGAAGAGTCACACATATCTTTCCTTTTTTGCAAATGACTTTAGGACCTTATTCCATGACCGTTACCTGAAGTGAATCAGAGACCAGCTCAGGGTTACATTTCATATCTCAGAAGAGCAGAAGTTTTACCTGCATACACGGAAGTTCCTGGGACAAAGAAGGTAACTGTCTTGCTGTTCAGATGGGGTACACAGCACATCTATCAGTCAATTGTCCAAAATGCATATAGAAATAAGAGTTGCATTAAAAAAATTAACAAACAAGTTGTACTTTAGTACTTACAATGCCCTGGTGAAAAATTAATCATCTTTCTTTCCATTGGACACTTAAGAAACCTTCACAAAGATATGTATTAAGAATCAAAAAAAGAAAAATAAGCAAGATGTAAACAAATAAAATCTCTGCTGTGATGTGTATGCCAGTGTCTACGATATCTGATGATCACAAGTAGGGCGTTGACATTCCAAAACAGCGTATTAGGTAAATGTGTAAAGCTTTGGGGCTGTGCACCATTCTCTTTATTTATTCCTTTGTTGCATATAATTCTGATTTGGGATAAGATCCACTGCCACTTCAACGTCTCTGAAACTGGCTTGGTGGAGAAGTCCACAGAGCTCTTTGTGGTTTTCTAGAGCTTAGAAATCAACAGAAAATTAAGACCAAGTGCTGAAAATCTTTTTATAGACGAGCTCTAGGAATGCACATTCATTGAAGCATGTCCTTTGAAAACCCTATTCACTTATATGTTTTCCAGAACTATTGATGTATAACCCTCTTATACTAAGACTAATACTTGGATACATACTGTCAACACATGGTCAATGTAAATGACATAATGGCACAGACATGCTAACATACCTCAGAGCAGGCATTCCTTTTATGTGGGAGGGTTCACTATTGTAACAGGAAAGCACCCCAAAGATGAACGGGAGAATGCTTACAATTTCCAACAGAAGAAAACTTTGATCCGCCCCTGAGGCATAGTTTGAAGAAGGTTGTCATTGAGTTCCCATCTCTTCCAGCCAGATTTTACACACACCCCCTCCTCTTCCACATACAGGGCAGAAGTTTGTCCTTTGGCCTTTCCTTGTTAAAATCATGCACACAAACAGAACCAACTAATGACAACATACTTCTTGCATATCTGGACCTTTAACAATCTCTAAACAATTGTCAACACTTGGTCCCATCTCATTCTTAAAATGAACATGACATGTACTGTCATTGTTTTGCAGCTGAGGGCGCTGAGTCTCAGAGATGCTGGGACTTGCCCAAGGTAATACACGTGGGGTAGGCGGATGCACAGTTAGAGCTCAGTTGTTCTGACATCCTAGTCAATGCTCTCTTTATTGTCTGTGCATCCCAGGCCAGAGTCCATTTCACCATGTGGCCATGTTAAGGTAGCATAAAAAATGGGGTATGCCATTTCTTCATGAGGATAATGGGCCAGGTAAAGAACTTTTTAAAATATTGAAGAATTAATTTCACATTAGGAAAATATTTCTATCAGAACTTGTAAGACACTATCCTTCTGGATTTGATAGTTCCCATTTACACAAGGCAAATCCAGGCTGTTTGCCAATAAAAGGAACGATTGCAGATATGTCACCAAATCTTCTACTTTCTCATTTAAACCTCTACAGAACAAATTCACAAATTACATAAAATATATAATATTAATATAGATAATATATATAATATAAAAACCAAACTGGGACCACAGAAATAAAATTGTCTGAAGGATGGGGCACCTTATTAAATTCCGTGCTTCAAAATACTTAATTTTAAATAGATTTCACTCTGAACTTAGGGCAGCATATTTAAATATCATAATTTTACTGTCATACAAATATTTGAATATTTTCTAACTAAAGTATATAGTTTCTCTATAAGAATGTTTGTCATTAGTAAGGATATGAACCATTTGTTCAGCAAGACTTCACTTGAAGATTTTTGAGCCCCATTGTGGAAAGACAAAAAAACAGAACCAAAACCAATAAAAAACTCCATCTGGCCAGTGTGAAATAAGGTTAGTAAAATTTAAATAAATAAATATATATATATATATATATATATATATATAATCAAGAAGCAAGACAGAGAGTCTACACATAACTTATTGATTTACCTCATTCAACAGCCCCTGATCCGTTTTGGTATTTCTGCAATTTGGATGACTTCCAACACTGGAATTTTTCTCCACGAGAAAAAAGAGAGTTGCACATGTATAAGTTTAATGCTGAATTCTGGATTTGAATAGATCAACCACAGATCAAGTATCTTTTTTATGCAAAAGTAAAGTTCGCTGAGGATCATTTAATGTGCATTCACTCTACTAAAAGTGCTTTTTAGGGGAACTAAGAATTCAAGACTCTTGAACAACTAGGATCTCAGGATTGTAATTTCTGACATTGGATTCAGGTTAATGTAGATATAGCTAGGTAATATCACATAATATGATATGTATTTAACAGATATAGATTTAAGTGGTGTGAACCATTGAAGAAACTCTGCAATGAAAATACGGTTTATTGTACAGAAAAATAACCAAAGCTACAAAATTCCTTTTTTTTTTTTTTTCTTGGAAAGGAAAACAGTGACGATTAATCTGAAACCCTTATTTTTATATTAAGTATGAGTAAAGTAATACTTAAAAGTTTCCTGCTTCGGGGGGATCTTCAAGATGGCAGAGGAGTAAGACGTGGAGATAAACTTCCTCCCCACAAACACATCAAAAATATATCTACATGTGGAACAACTCCTAAAGAATACATACTGAACATTGGCAGAAGAACTCAGACTTCCCAAAAGGCTCTTAAACTCACTGTGTACCTGGCCGTGTGGCTGAAAGTGTCACAATGCCCCAGCCAGGTGTCAGGCTTGAGCCTCTGAGGTGGGAGAGCTGAGCTCAGGACATTGGACCACCAGAGACCTCCTGATCCCCCATAATATCAATCGGCAAGAGCTCTCCAGAGATCTCCATGTCAACATTAAGACCCACCTCCATTCAACGACCAGCAAGTTACAGCGCTGGACACCATATGCTAAACAACTAGCAAGATAGGAAAACAACCCCACCCATTAGCAGAGAGGCTGCCTAAAATCATAATAAGTTCACAGACACCCCAAAACACACCACTGGACATGGTCCTGCCCACCAGAGAGACAAGACCCAGTCTCATCCACCAGAACACAGGAAACAGTCCCTTCCATCAGGAAACCTATACAACACATTGAACCAACATTACCCACAGGGAGCAGACACCAAAAATAATGGGACCTATGAACCTGCAGCTTGCAAAAAGGAGACCCCAAACACAGTAAGTTAAGCAAAATGAGAAGACAGAGAAATACACAGCAGATGAAAGAGCAAGGTAATACCCACCAGAACAAACAAGTGAAGAGGAAATAAGCAGCCTACCTGAAAAAGAATCCAGAGTAATGATAGTAAAGATTATCCAAAGTCTTGGAAATAGAATGGAGAAAATACAAGAAATATTTAAAAAGGACCTAGAAGAACTAAAGAGCAAACAAACAATGATGACACAATAAAGGAAATTAAAAATTCCCTAGAAGGAATCAATAGCAGAATAACTGAGCCAGAAGAACGGATAAGTCACCTGGAAGATAAAATAGTGGAAATAACTCTTACAGAGCAGAATAAAGAAAAAAGAATGAAACAAATTAAGGGTCATCTCAGAGACCTCTGGGATAACATTAAATGTGCCAACATTCAAATTATAGGGGTCACAGAAGAAGAGAAAAAAAGGGACTGAGAAAATATTTGAAGAGATCATAGTTGAAAACTTCCCTAATATAGGAAAGGAAATAGCCAGTCAAGTGCAGGAAGAGCAGAGAGTCCCATAAAGGATAAATCCAAGGAGAAATATGCCAAGACACATATTAATCAAACTATCAAAAATTAAATATATTAAAAGCAGCAAGGGAAAAGTAACTAATAATGTGCAAGATAATCCACATAAGGTTAATAGCTGATCTTTCAGCAGAAATACTGCAAGCCAGAAGGGAGTGGCAGGACATATTTAAAGTGATGAAAGGGAAAAAGCTACAACCAAGATTACTCTACCCAGCAAGGATATCATTCAGATTTCACAGAGAAATTAAAACCTTTACAGACAAGCAAAAGCTAAGAGAATTCAGCACCACCAAACCAGCTTTACAACAAATGCTAAAGGAACTTCTCTAGGTAAGAAACACAAGAGAAGGAAAACACCTACAATAACAAACCCAAAACAGTTAAAAAAAGTAATAGGAACATACATATCGATAACGACCTTAAATGTAAATATATTAAATGCTCCAACAAAAAGACATAGACTGGCTGAAAGGATACAAAAACAAGACTTGTATATACGCTGTCTACAAAGACCCACTTTAGACCTAGGGAAACATACAGACTAAAACTGAGGGGATGTAAAAAGATATTCCATGTAAATAGAAATCAAAAGAAAGTTGGAGTAGCAATTCTCATATCAGATAAAATAGACTTTAAAATAAAGACTATAGCAAGAGAAAAAGAAGGACACTACATAATGATCAAGGGGTCAATCCAAGAAGAAGATATAACAATTGTAAATATTTATGCACCCAACTTAAGAGCACCTCAATACATAAGGCAAATGCTAATAGCTATAAAAGGTGAAATTTACAGTAACACAATCTTAGTAGGGGACTTTAACACCCGACTGTCACCAATGGACAGATCATCAAAAATGAAAATAAATAAGGAAACACAAGCTTTAAATGATACATTAAATAAGATGGACTTAATTGATATTTACAGGACCTTCCATCCAAACACAACAGAATACACTTCCTTCTCAAGTGCTCATGGAATATTCTCAAGGATAGATCATTTCTTGAGTCACAAATCAAGACTTGGTAAATTTAAGAAAATTGAAATCATATCAAGTATCTTTTATTATCACAACACTATGAGACTAGATATCAATTACAGGAAAAAAACTGTAAAAAATACAACCATATGGAGGTAAACAATATGCTACTAAATAACCAAGAGATCACTGAAGAAATCAAGGAGGAAATCAAAAAATACCTAGAAGCAATTGACAATGAAAACATGATGGCCCCAAACCTATGAGATGCAGCAAAAGCAGTTCTAATAGGGAAGTTTAGAGCAATACAATACTACCTCAAGAAACAAGAAACATCTCAAATAAACAACCTAACCTTACACTTAAAGCAATTAGAGAAAGAAGAGTGAAAAAAAACACAAAGTTAGAAGAAGAAAAATAAATCATAAAGATCAGATCAGAAATAAATGAAAAATAAATGAAAAAAATGTTAGCAAAGATCAATAAAACTGAAAGCTGTTTCTTTGAGAAAATAAACAAAGTTGATAAACCATTAGCCAGACTCATCAAGAAAAAAAGGAAGAAGACTCAAATCAATAGAATTAGAAATGATCAAAGGGAAGTAAAAACTGACACTGCAGAAATACAAAGGATCATGAGAGATTAGTACAAGCAACTATATGCCAATAAAATGGGCAACCTGGAAGAAATGGACAAACTAAAAGAATAAAATACCCAGGAATAAACCTACCTATGGAGACAAAAGAGCTGTATGCAGAAAAAATATAAGACACTGATGAAAGAAATTAAAGATTATATAAACAGTTCTTGGATTGGAAGAATCAACATTGTGAAATTGGCTATACTACCCAAAGAAATCTACAGATTCAATGCAATCCCTATCAAACTACTAATGGCATTTTTCACAGAACTAGAACAAAAAAATTCACAATTCGTATGGAAACACAAAAGACCCCAAATAGCCAAAGAAATCTTGAGAAAGAAAAACAGAGCTGGAGGAATCAGGCTCCCTGTTTTCAGACTATACTACAAAGCTACAATAATCAAGACAGTATGGTACTGGCACAAAAACAGAAATAGAGATCAATGGAACAGGATTGAAAGTCCAGAGATAAACCCACTCACCTATGGTCACCTTATCTTTGATAAATGAGGCAAGAGTATACAGTGGAGAAAAGGCAGCCTCTTCAATAAGTGGTGCTGGGAAAACTGGACAGCTACACATGAAAAAATGAAATTAGACCACTCCTTAACACCGTACACAAAAATAAACTCTAAATGGATTAAAGACCTAAATGTAAGGCCAGACACTATAAACCTCTTAGAGGAAAACATAAGCAGCACACTCTATGACATAAATCATAGCAAGATCCTTTTTGATCCTCCTCCTAGAGAAATGGAAATAAAAACAAAAATAAACAAATGGGACCTAATGAAACTTAAAAGCTTTTGAACAGCAATCGAAACCATAAGCAAGACAAAAAGACAACCCTCAGAATGGGAGGAAATATTTGCAAACGAAACAACTGACAAAGGGTTAATCTCCAAAATATACAAGCAGCTCATGCAGCACAATATCAAACAAAAAACAACAACAAAAAACAATCCAAAAATGGGCAGAAGATCTAAATAGGCATTTCTCTAAAGAAGATGTTCAGATTGCCAACAAACGCATGAAGGAATGCTCAACATCATTAATCATTAGATAAATGCAAATCAAAACTACAATAAGCTATCACCTCACACCAGTCAGAATGGCCATCATCAAAATATCTACAAACAATAAATCCTGGGGAGGATGTGGAGAAAAGGGAACCCTCTTGCACTGTTGGTGGGAATGTGAATTGGTACAGCCACTATGGAGAACAATATGGAGGTTCCTTAAAAAACTACAAATAGAGTTACCATATGACCCAGCAATCCCATGACTGGGCATATACCCTGAGAAAACCATAATTGAAAAAGAGTCATGTACCACACTGTTCATTTCAGCTCTATTTACAATAGCCAGGACATGGAAGCAACCTAAGTGTCCATCAGCAGATGAATGGATAAAGAAGATGTGACACATATATTCAATGGAATATTACTCAACCATAAAAAGAAATGAAATTATTTGTAGTGAGGTGGGCAGACCTAGAGTCTGTCATACAGAGTGAAATAAGTCAGAAAGAGCAAAACAAATACCATAGGCTACCACATACATATGGAATCTTAAAAAAAAAAAAAAAAAAGTCGTTCTGATGAACCTAGGGACAGGACAGGAATAAAGATGCAGACATAGAGAATGGACTTTAGGACATGGGGATAGGGAAGGTTAAGCTGGGACAAAGTGAGAGAGTGGCATGAACATATATACACTACCAAATGTAAAATAGATAGCTAGTGGGAAGCAGCCACAAAGCACAGGGAGATCAGGTCAGTGCTTTGTGCCCACCTAGAGGGGTGGGATAGGGAGGGTGGGAGGGAGACACAAGAGGGAGGAGATATGGGGATATATGTATACATATAGCTGATTCACATTGTTATACAGCAGAAACTAACACACAATTGTAAAGCAATTATACTCCAATAAAGACGTTAAAAAAAAAAAAATTCTATCACTTCATACAAATCTCCCTGAGAATGTGGACTTGATTCTGGGCCCACAGTCTCCTGGCCTGGACTTCTACCTACTTTGCAATGATATATGTATATATGCACTGAACTGTGGATTCCACTTGTATGCATCCCGGCCCCAATGTTCTATATATTATACATTCATGTTTTAGTTTTTCTGCAAGAATCCCAGAAGGGATGGCAAAAAAAAAAAAGTTTCACTTTCTTCTCTCTTTTATGTCTACTCTCTTCTTCCTTTTTTCCTTGAAAACCAGAGCAAAAAAATCATGAAATGAAAATAACATAAAAACTCAAACAAAAACTAAGTCATAAGAAAACATCAGTGATGTTTTGAAGAAAGCTCTGTGGTTCAGAATCCCAGTCCACTGACCATTCCAACATGTTCCTCTTGCCTTTGTTCTCAGAGTCACAATATCCTCTGTGGCGCCCTCTGCAGTTGTGCAGAGAAACTGAAGTGGTGAGGCTGTAGGCTGTGGAGCTCCCCGTTCACCTGCATGATGCTTTCCTGGCCTAAATGTCCACACACTGCTCTATTCACAGGCCTGACGACGTTGCCAAAATCTGGTTCCAGAAGCATCTCTCGTCAATGTTTTCCCTAATGCTGATGTTAGGAGCACTTTCTTCCTCTTCTGAGCCTTCACTGCCCAGGCATATCCCTCATCTGGCATTCAGGACTTCCACATTTCCTGCCCTATGGCTCATCTTCCTCTGCTACGCTCTGTATCCCCTGAGGACAGGGTCGTGGGCCTCATAAATGCTCACTTTGCACACAGTGTTTCGTACCACACTCAGAGTATGTAATTGTTAAATGCATGCAGAAGGAAGGGGCAAGAATCCTTCTAAGACAAAAATCCCTGTGAAATTCTTAATTCTCTGTTAATAGCACCAACATTACATCTAAGGGACCTTATTTCTGGAAAGTCCTTTGACAAAAATAATATGAAAAAAAAATGTATGTAAGAAGAAATTATCTTCTACTTTGGATGGTTAGTTAAATCTTGTCAGAAGAAAGACAGTAGTGGACCAATGGATGATTTTATATTACAAAAGTGCTCTATTTTTTCCCTTGGTAGGGATAAAAAGAAAAAAATTGGCAATGCTCAGATCATTGCTTGATTTGGCACTGAATGTTTTCTCACTGTGTCAAAATAAAACATTATTGTTCAGGACGTTTCCTTATCTTGATGTTCAGGAGAATGACTTTGAATTTTCTAAGTGGAATTATGTTACCATTTTATTTCTTAACTTACTAGAGTTACCTGATTTATCCAACCCAAGAACAATATAGAGATTTTTCATTGCTGAATGAGTGATTTACATTGGCAAGGGAATGCAAAACATCTATCAAATATAAGAGAATGAGAGAAATGGAGGAGAGGCATAGACACTTTAATTATTATGTTTCAAAGACACTTTTTTGTAGGCATGGCAACTGCCCAGTATAAAGTGACCACAAGTAAGCCATCGTAGGAAGTTGTTCCTGAACGTTTACAGCCAGAAGGGAACTTGGAAGCTCAGATCCTTGGGTATTCCCCCTGGCTCTCAGCAGGGAAGTCTCCCCGCTTCTAACACACCTGCACTCTTTTTGAAAAGGAAGCTTTACTCTCGTCTAGCTGGGCTGATTTTCACAGTTGCTGTCAGGCTCTAGGTAGCCATCAAGGTGACTTCTGAGTTGCCTGATATGTAAAATGTTTCTTCTATGGCCTCCTTTCCAGAAGTTTGCATTTTGAAATGAAACAGTACAGTTCTTAATAATCCGTGGGTCAACAGGACATCTCAGGAGAATGATCATGAAAATACAACCTATCGAAATTAGTGAGATGCAGCTAAAACAAGCCTGAGAGGACAAAAAATAACACTAACTGCTTATTGAGAAAAGTGAAGAGGTCTTTTCTTAGGTCTCTCAGCATCATTAGTGTACCTTGGTGAAGGTTGAATTTGTTTCTTCCAGAGAAATATGTTGAAGTCTTAATCCTAGAACCCGTGTGTGTGACCTTATTTGGGAATTGGGTTTTTGCAGACTTTATCAAGATGAGATCATACTGGATTGGAGTGGGCCCTTAGTCCAGTGATTTAGGTCCTATCAGAAGAGGGAAATGTGGGAACAGACACACAGGGACAAGGCCATGTGACAACACAAGTGAGACTGCAGTTACACTGCCACAAGCCAAGGATCACCAATAATCCTCTCAATCAGCAGAGGCTGGAAAAGGCAACAAAGTGTCCCTCCAAGGGAGCATAGCCCTGCTGGTGGTGCACTGACCTCAGACCTCTATCCTCCAGAACAGTGAGGGGATACATCTCTGTTGTTCTAAGCCTCCCAGCTGTGGTGCTTTGTTACAGAAACTGATGCATGTGGACACCACTTTTGAAGGAGTATCAGCTCATCTTTATTTGTCACTTATCTGACATGTCCAGAGAAATGAAGTCACAGAAAACACATGTCTCCATTTTTGTAATATTAGGATTCCAAAATATACAGACCCATAGCTCCCCCTTGCCCACTGACCCCATGCTGTGCAGCCTCACCCCCATAAAGACGGCATCAACCAGATCCAGTGCCTTATGGAGGGAGCAATGGCCCTAAGGACAGTCACATCCAAACGTGAGCATGGAATCTTTTTGTGACCATGACAGTAGCACATGTAGGGAGTTATCCTGTCATTTTCAACTCCATTTCAGGCTCTCTTCTTGACTCCCAGTTACGTTTTGCTTTGGAAACAGGCTTCCTCACTTCCTGCACAGTCCACGGCCTCCTGAACTTACCCAGGTAACCAGCCACCCATAGCAAGTTAGACAGGCATACAGCCTGACTCTGGCCTCTCCTACTATCACTATCACAGCTGGACGTGCCCACATCTGCCCTCCTGGGCAGCTCTGAGTCCCCACTGCCCTGCAACCTTCCCAAACTCTGGATTCAGCTGCAACTCCATACCCTCTGGGAAATGATCTAATAAGTTTTCAACCTGAAGAGTGATGCCCAATCACACTCGTTTTAGGATTATTTGCAATTTAACAAGAAGAAATATTTTAGCCATAGATGGTCACCTAACAATAAAATATTTTAGGGGCTAGGGTTTGGGAGAGTGAGGTGAATGGCTGAGCTGTTTCCACCCATAAGTCAACTCTCATGCAGACTTCTGACCCTCACACACAAATGAACTCTTTTGTGGCTTGTGTCCTAAAGCTACCCTGAACTATAATTATTTCAGACATAATATAGGAAGATTTCAATTTTATGCATTCTTATCCTGGGGACCACTGGAGGTTGGGCCAAGAAAAGGTACTAGTGTTAGTTGGTTGGTAGGCTGGTTTCATTAAATCAAACCTGTCTACACCAAAGTCTTTCCTTAAGGTAGTCTACACTATTATTCCTTAAGAGATAATTTTCTCAAGTCAGAGAGATGGCACGGGACAGAGAAAACACTGCCTGACATAAACCAGTTAAAGCATGGAGATTCACCTTTCCAGGACCCACTTAGGACATACACATTTATGAGAATTTTCATTATGTTCAAATCAAATTCACGGGACACAGTTTTACTCTTTGGGACTAAAACTACGCCTTTGAAATACATTGAGATGACTGAACTACACATTTAATGAACCAGCAAGCCCTTGTTTTACAGACTGCCTGGAATCATTTCCTCTGTGTTTTCTTCTCTAGAGGTGAGTTGAACTGATTGCAGCCACCTACTCCACTGATTTAGTCTATTGAGGGATGGAACATTCATAGGTAAAGTACTTTCTCACTTGCTATGAAAATGATGAGTTATCAACATTTTGCTTGAAGGCACAAGATATAGCCCCGTCTTCATTCAAATCCATTAAATATGTAAGAGACCCAGCTGTCAATACCACTGTGGAGTAAATTTGATTTCCAGAGTCAGTATAGGCCAACTGCATTAAGCATAAGATAATGTTGGTACATTATTAATTTGAATGGCCAGGCAAGGCATTCTCTAGACAAGATATAAGCCCAAGTCTTCATAGGTGATCTGTGCATAAAATGCAGTGTGCATTGTAGAGAATACTACAATACCACTGCAAGGTTGTAGAGAACACTAATAACACCAGTCTGGCTTTTTAACCAATACTGATTGCTTTTACTCCAACACGGTCCAGAAGCCTCAGAGGTGAAATGCTGAGACCTTCAGCACTAATGCTCTTGTTTCAACAAGAGTTGCAAGGTGCAAAGTATGAGGAATGAGGTATGAGTTGCAAGGTGCAAGGTGCAAGGTATGAGGAATTTTTTTACAGATATCAACTCAATTTGCAATTCTCAGAAAAATTGATAGCATGATTATGGACTTCTGTATGATGGGAAATATTACTATTATTGTTGTTACAATATTAGTGGCAGCTGGCAACAACTACTCTTCATGATGATTTTGATTAGGTATTGCACACTCCAAGTGCTTCCCAGAGACTTTTCTTTCATATCATTTTCATTCCATATCTTTCTAGGTCCTGTCCTGCTCAGCCTGATGCAACATTAGTCATTGATATTAATTACAGCACTCTTAACTGGGTGTGGTTTACCTCGTGAAGGTCAATGACAGTCCACTGACCCATCCAACACTGGTTTAGAAGAGCTATCACTGCCAATCACCAAGAAACAAGGGTGAAAACATTTTGTCTCCTGTCTACAGCTCCTGGTGTCAGAGGGTGGCCATTTTTGGGCAGTTACATTGCAAGGGATATTAAAAACTAACACTAGCAAAACCCCGCCTAGACCTACCCATCAGAAGCATGTTATGGCTCTCTGCTAATCAGCCCTGGTAGAAACAACATGCATCCTGGAGACAGACAGCCCTGAGTTAGAGTCCCAACTCTACCACTTACCAGACATAGAATTGTGGATAAGGCATTTTTGTGTGTGTGAGAGAGACTTAGTTCCCTCTTGTTCAAATAAAGAAGAGTAACTGATTTATATTAGTCTAGGCCCAACTAGAAAGTGAAACCATTCTAGGTATTTCGAACAGAGGGAAATGGAAGCAGGGGGTTTGTTACCAGGTGATGAAAGAACTGAGAAGCCAAATAAGGGGTGGTGAGTCAACCCAGAGATTAGCCATGGCAGGATGCTCTATCACCCCTTGATTGGGGGATGGGTGGGTGGGGCACACCCAAAGTTGACGATGGAACTCTGGCCATGATGGGGCTGTCCAGAGGCACTGTGACCAGTGAGGATGTCACCACGGTCAGAAAACAATTCCTGATGTAGACAGAGTGGGGAGAAATATTCTGGCTTCTCCCCTCTTCCTTCTCTCCAGCTTTCAGCCATCAGCCAGAATCCAAAGGCAAAGGAGGCTGAGAGAACTAGACCCACTGACACAGCGTGGGGTGAACAGGGCTGGGAATGTACGGGGAGCAGAGACAATGCCAGGTGTAGGGCAAAAGGAGACAAAGCAGAGAGAGTGTCTGGTTCCAGTGGAGTAGCCCACTTTCTTGCATCTAACTAACAATACAAAACCTCTCTTTCTCCATCTTTTGTTAAAATAATTGACAAGGGTACATTTTAGGGGAACAGAGCTCAGCTTAGGAAAGACCATGATCATCTCTGGCAGTGGTCAAATCATACAAAGAGGAAAGATGCACAGGGGTATGGGAAGCCTTGAAGAATGAACGCAAAGAGAGAAATGGTGAAATATAAAGACCCCTTTTGTAACTTCTGATGACTGGATTAGCACCCCACTGCATCGAGACAAGACAGGCTTGGGAAGATGAGTCCATGTAAGTTGTTTTAATGAGGGAATTCTGCGCCTAAGACCTAAGAAGCAATTCTGCCTTTGCTACAGAACATTTTTTTTCGCAATTAGAGCTCTATCAGTTTATATTTTCAAATTAATAAACAGTTTGGTATTCTGCAAGTAAGCTTGCCCTAGCCATCAAAAAGTCTGGATTCTGGTCAATGATTTTGCCATTTACTAGATGCCTAAATTTGGGTAAGTCCAGCTATTTCTAAGACTCAGTCTCCTAATTTGTAATACATGTTTTTCCTATGAGAAACAAATTAGCAAAATTCCATTAAAAACATAAAATCTTCTGAAGTAGCAATCCTTTCAGGAAAATCCAAAGTTCTTGAGGATAATTAATTGAACAGATTTCTATCAAGTATCTAACACTATATCAAGGATAATTCTAGGTTTGGGTGAAGACCTGACATTCTGCAGTTTTTAGTCTAGTGGAAACATTTAGACAAATAATTAATAAACAATGTAACAGGTACTATCCTGTATGAATAATAGTGAGAGAATTGTCCCTGTCACAGAGATAATGTACATATGCAAAAGATAAATCACCCAGAACACAACTATAAACACTTCCCATGTTGAATTTGTGGGTTTCGTATACAGCAATGTGTCCATCTGTGGGTCTCTCTCCAACTATAATAGGTGGAATTCATTTTATGAATAGACTGCTGGATAAAAACTAAATATAAGTCATTATTCTTCATGACTAGTTCATTGTGGTATCAATAGAATAACATTCTGGAATTCATTTTTAAAATTGGTAAATTTTTAAGCAATTTGATTAACATCTTCTTAACTTGCAAATACTGTGCTTTAAAAGCCTACTAATGTAATTTTCATCTCTTCCAATAAGAATCCAGCACAAAGCAAAGCAAATATACAAACAGAAAGCACCACCACCACAATGAGAATCGTAAAACAAATGGAAAAGGACCCTTAGATGTTGCATAATCAGGGCCTCCTGCTTTTGCAGTGGGACAAAAATCTGATCTTGAAGAGATGTAAATATAACATTTTCCCATATTTTGTGTCCATGAGCTAAAGTAACACAATTTCTCAAAAATATCCCTCCTCCTGGGATGAGACTGGGGAGGAATCTCAGTAGAAGTGGTGAAGCAGCATTCCCACCATCTTGTCTATTAAAGTCACCTTCTTGACTTTAATTCAATTAATTTAATAATGAGTTCCATGAGAGAGGGCTCTGCTCACAGATCGGGTGCATCAGGGCCACCCGACATGTGATGCCACCATGCCTCCAATGAAGGACAGGGGCTTCAAAGTGCAGGCAGGGGGATGTTTCTGAACCTCCCTAGAGCTGAACATGTTTTTTCTATTTTTAAAGGGTTGTAAAAAAAATAAAAATGAAAAATCTGGGGCTGCAAAGCCTAAGATTTATATTATCTGGCTTTCACAGAAAAGATTTTCCAACCCCTGTCCCAAGCATCGAAAACAATGAAATTTAAGCTCAGAGCTATTTGACAGCCAAATCTAATTGACTAAGTGATTGGGGCTGTTTCTCAAAAATATTTCCTGAGCCCCTACTAAGGGCCAGGCATGTCTCTAGGTTCTAGGGGGGAAAAAGTAAATAAAACAGACAAGGAATTCTACCTTCTCCTCCTCTAGAGGAGAGAGAGAGAGAGAGGAAATAAATATGTAAGTACACCAAGCTCTGACTGCATAACAAGCCTCCTCCAAAGTTTCATAATATTAAAAAAAACAAAAACAAAAAAACAGCTATGAGTTATTTCTTACAAGCCCATGAGAACAAGGGATCAAGGATCCAGGCTGGTCTCAGTGGGCAGGTTTTCTGGTCATATCTGGGCTCAGGCATAAGTGATAAGCCTGGGGGCTGGCTGGTCTTGGCTGATCTTAGCTGGTCTTGTCTGGGTTCACTTAAGGATGCACATCCAGAGAGGAGTCGCTAATCCCAGCTGGACCTGGCGGGGTGGCTCTGTTTGTTTCTCCTGTCTCTTACCCTCCTCACTGAATTAGCAGGCACACGCAGGTACATCATTTCCATGATGGGGGCAGAGGTTCAAGGGGGCAAAGGAAGCACACAGAGCCTCTCCAGGCCTGGGCTCAAAACGTGCACACCATCACATCTGCCTCTTTTGATTGTCTAAACCACATCAGGCGGGAAAGAGGATCTGTGGTCAGAGGACACTGCAAAGTCCCCTGGACAGAGGGAGGCGAGGTGAGTGGGGGCCACAATGCAGCCCACTGCAGACGTAAATGACAAAGTATCAGCGGCTGATACAAAACATCAGACATGAAGGAGCATAAAGAAAAGGAAGCATGGGATCTGGAGGGCAAGTTTAATTAGGATTCAAGGCTGGAAAGACCAGCACTTCCTGAACCTAACAGACAGTGGGGTCATACAGGAAGGCCCTGGGGGGTGCCCAGGCTACCTGGGGGGTGCCTTTTTATACCTGCTGTTTGACTGACTCTGCTTCTCCTAAATTGAGTCACAGCATGGAATTCAGTGAAGTTTTATTTCAGAAAAGAGCAGTCAACAAGACACCTTTTAAAGCACACTCTAATTTGTTTCAAAGGAGAGAGTTTACTTACAGTTAAGTTCAGGATTGAAATGCTTTGATGCTGATAACTCCTTTGTCAGTCCACCTTGGAGGGTTCATATCACTGAATAAAATCTAGGATGGTGTCGTAAAGGAAGAATCAGAATAGCCAGGTTTTCATATGTAAAATCCTAGAAGCCTTCTCAATAAACACAGAAATCAATCATGCGAGAAAACTAACTTTTCACTATTTCTAATTAGTTATAGCTGGACTTGTTTGGAGAGACTAAGGAATGCAGTGCGTCAAGCAAAGATGGTGCAAAGACAGTCTGGGGGCAGTTTGGCTTGCTGAGTGAACATGAACGTGAAATGAAGTTGTCCATGGGTTTTGCATGAGGCTTAGGCCAGCTGTGTTGGTGGAAGACCCTTGAAACTCCTCCTCGGACACTTGGCTCCCACTTAAACTGCTCAACACCTGCAGAAACTAAGCCAGTTTCCTTAGAAGGAAATCCTCACAGCCTTTGGTCTGGAAGGTCTTTTTGCTGAAGTTTCGTGATATGCGCAGTCTTCTGCGATCATTTCCTGAAGGAAGATGACTCATTCTGCATACATCATGTTGTAGGAAGTGAAAATAGAAAGCTCTTCTGCTTCTCCCTGATTCCTCTACGTGGCCGTCTTAAAACATACATAGCCCACTGACCCCCACTACGTTGCTTTTTTCCCCCTTTTAATGTTTTATTTTCTTGATTTTTACAAAAGATTATGGAAGGGATCTTTGCTATGATGGCTTTACATCATTCATGCATTTTTTATCCCCTCTTCACACTGCCTGACGTGGTGTTCATTCTTTCTGACTGGTGCTCCGTGCAGAGCAGATGTTTCCACTGAGCTATGATGATTTTTAGATCTTATTCTCAGGAGGCTACAACTAATTCAGAACCCTCCAGCATAGAGGAGGTGTTTAATTTATTCTTTCTAGTAAGTTTCCCCTTATCTGCAGTGGATTTCATCTGCCTTCACGTTGCCCAGTTACTGAGTTTTGTTCCCTCCAACTAGGATGCTCCACCATCCTCTCTGGTCTCCACCAACCTAATCATTTCATGTCATCAGCACATTTCACCCTCCTGCTATTCAGGCACATTTAACATCATTAATAATCGGCCTTGAACTCTCTGTCCCCTTCAGCTCTGCCTTCGATACTGCTGGGCAGCAGAGAAGGTACATGAAAGGCAATTTCAAGATCAAATCTTCTTTAGGTTCTACCAACCAACCTTACCCGTCCACTCTTTCAGAAAGACTGTTTGACCACTTCATTTTTCTGCAGCCACCTCTGGATCAAGCGTGCATGTATAGTTTTACCTCTTGTTGGTTCCTTGTACCTCTTGCTCCCTGGGAGAAAACCAGTTTGGATATTCCAACATAATTCCTCAATCTGTTCAGTCATCTTCTCAGACACACCACTGTGACATGTTTAGCTCTAAAGAAAGGTAAAAATATTTTCCACAACTATTTCCATCCTTGTGTTATCTTTTGAGCAAACCAAAAGCACCCAGAGATTCTGTGACCCAAGAGGAGGAAGGAAAAGACAAGGGTGTCCAAGTATGTGCAGGAAGGGCAATGGGTGGCCTTCCCCGCATGCTCTCCCTGACTTCATGGGTGGCGATGAACATGCAGAAGCCGAGTCCTTTTGCTATTTGCATAAGCTCTTGAGGTCTTCCTTCCATCCACGGAATCTAAGTATTTAACTAGGACAGAAAAAAAATTAATTCAAAGACAAAGAACTCAGGGCAACTGTCGTAAGATCACAGATAAAGATCCTGTTTATCCTAATTTACATGTTTTCTCCCTCTGCTGAATCTGAACCCCCCTGCTCATCTTTAATAATAAATATGCTGGCATTTTTCATTGGAACGACCTGGACGCCACTGCCTGCACAGGTGTGCGGTCTGCCTGCACCCCCCCTCTATTCACCAAACCTCCCATCTTCCAGCTACCTGCTTTAGCGCCTTATACTTTTCCCACAGAAACGGTCAGGGGCTACCTGATCTCTCACAACATACGCTGCTAACAATTCAGAACGATGGGCTGATTCTTCATCGAAACGAGAGGGTGGAGTTATCTTGAAAAAGAAGGAAACAGCTGAACAAATGTGTGTGCTCATTACAACGAAAAAACATTGGAAATGCTGGTAAATAATTTAAAAAATACTTCAGGCAACGTACCATGTGGGTGTAAAACACTCACCCTTTTGTCCAACGCCCCTCACAATTTACCCTAACTATAGAGGGAGAAAAACGAGCTTCTAGTCTTTCATAATTCCAATGTTATCTCTCACCCCACAATTAATTTCTTGGTGAATCCTGTTGGCTCTGCCTTCTAGATATTTTCAGTGTATCCCATCATACCAATTTAGAGACAACTCCAGTCCAAGCTGTCACAGTTACCACCTGGACTTTTTTAGTATTAGTTTCCTAGTCTCAGCAGATCTTCTAACGTCCTCTCTTGCTTTCACCTTTCTGGTTCCTACAGGAGCCAGGGGACACTTAAATACACACACACACACACACACACACACACACACACACACACACACACCACAATTTAGATGATACTACTTATGGCTCAAAATTCTCCAATAGTTTCCCACCTCCTTGGATAAAAAAGATGGCAGTCCTCACCATAGCCCTGAAGGTCCTGCATCATCCCACCTGCCTACTGCAAATCCTCTGACCTCAGCTGCTCCTTCTCTATGCCTCTTGCCTCCAGCCCATCTCAGCCCATCTCTACTGCTCCCCTTCCTGTGCCCAGCTTCTGCTCTCATGTTTCCCAGGCTCTTCCTTCCAGAGAGAACTCTGCTTATATGGCACCTTGTGGAGGAGTCGTTCCTGGACACCTCTACCATCATCCTTGGAATCACATCACTGCCTGGCATGGTTTTTATTTCCCTATTTTGTTCATTCATTCATTCCTTCATTCCTTCGCTCCCTCGTTCATTCGTTCATTCCTTCCTTCCTTCCTTTCCCTCTTTCTTTCTTCTCACTTTCTCTTTCTTGCTTGCTTGTTTTCTTTCTGGCTTCCTTCCTTCCTCCCTCTCTCTCTCTCCCCTCCTCCCTCCCTCCTCCCTCTCTCCCTCTCTCCCTCCCTTCTTTTCTCCCTCTCTCTCTCTCTTCTGTGTGCCTGGTTGGGTATTATCCTGCTTCCTCCCATGATGAAGCTCCCTGAGAGCAGGGCTTTTGAATTAGCTCTGCATCTTTTGTTCCTCAAATAGTACCCAGCACATAGTAGCTGCTAAATATTTGCTACATGAATAATTGTCAGTGGTTTCTCTTTGACTAAAGAAAAATAAAGTGTTTTACTCTAGTAGAACAATGAATTATCAATAACTGACTCACTCGTTGGGAAGGCAGCTGGTCTGGTGCTACGCCAGCAGTGTGAGCTGGTTCAGACTGTGCACTGACTTCCATAAAGTGTGTCCTGGAATTCAAGGAACTGTAGTGCTAGTTCCGTTCCATCACCAACAGGGACTTGGGACAATTCTGTTCCATCACTAACCAGCTACGGGAATTTAGGGCTCTCACTGATTTCCCTGAGGTGCTTTATCTTACCCATCAAATGTAGGAGGCATCTGGTGTGGCCACAATGTCATGGAAGCTGAATGTTATTATTCAACTATGTTTTACTTGTGTAATAGTTACTTAGCAAACATTGAACTCTGTTTTACTTGTGTAATTGTTATTTAGCAAAGAAAGGCCACTCACTGTGTATCCCATTGGCCTTGAATATTGGTGGGGACTAGCTGTAAACACTGAAACAGCAGGTGACAAAGCAGGAGAAGGGCTGACCCCTTAACTGCCGAAACTGTAATCTGAGGAATGTGTGCTCAGGAAGTGATCTACTACATATAAGCAAACACGTGTGTCATCCCCACAGGCGTGAAGTGTCCCCTGCACTATTTCTGCTAAAAAGGATAAAAGAAACTGTAAAACATTGTATTATAAGTCAGTTTTAAAGTTATGTACTTAGTTTTTAATAGTCTAGACCCAAAAGGACTATATAAACAAGCTTATTAAGAAAAACTTTGAAGTTTTTCTTTGAATAAAAATGATTTAAATGTCTATGAGTAGAGAAAAGGGTGAATTCCAATACATTCTTTGGAAGAAATATTATAGTCATTTAAAAATATGTGTAGAAAATTGCATAGCCCTAGAGAACAATGCTTCTGTTAAGTGAAAAATGCAGAACACAGAAACTATGTAATCTGGTTACACTTTTGCAAAGTATCTGTGTATGTGTGAGCACAGACTGGAAGAGAACGTTCAAAATCAATATATTGTTGAGGCAAGAAAATAATAGCGTTTTAAAAAATTATTTTCATGTTGTTTTATTGTTTACATACAAGGATTCCAGAGAAAGAAATGGAGGTCTCTTCTGAAGCATAGCTACTCATCCACAGTGGGGATTTGGTTGCCATTTGTTTGGGAGAACTCCTTACTGGGCATTCTAAGAAGACTGGGCTGGATGGTCTCTAACAGGGCTTCCGTGTTTTCCCTGTAACTGACCTTGTCCAGGGCATGGACCATGACATCTCCGCCCTCAGCCAGAGCTAGGGAAGGAGGGTGGACAGAGCATACTCAGATGAGTGAAAGTCAGGTGGCCTGGATGGAGAGACCCAGGAGAGAATGAGCCACAATGAGAAGAGCCAGAGAGACACAGAGAGGAGAGATGTGTGTCAACCAAGACCCAGATCTCACCTACCTCTGTCACCTCCACCAACTGCGTCCTTGCCTTGAGCCGGGGGGCCTCCCAAGTGCGCTCACCGTGAGCTTCAGGATGGAAGTGTTGAGGAGAGGGCTGGGCCATGCCAGCTGTCCCGAGTTGATGACTCACAGAGTTTCTGACCAAGTTTTCATTTTGACGATTGAGCTTGGTATACAGAACGTCTTAGTTCATTTGAGCTGCTATAACAGAATCCCTTAGACATGTTGGCTTATAAACAACAGAAATTTATTTCTCACAGTTTTGGAGGCAGGAAGTCCGAGATTAAGGAGCTGGCAGATTAGGTGTCAGGTGAGGACCCGCTTCTGGTTCACAGACAGCTGTCTTCTCGCTATGTCCTCACACGCCCAAGGGGCAAGGGAACTCTCTGGGGTCTCTGGGGGCATTAAGCCCATCATGGGGGTTCCATCCTCATGATACTAATCACCTCCCAATGACCTCACTTCCAAACACCATCGCATGGAGGTTAGGTTTCAACATATGAATTTTGGGAAGACAAAAACCTTCAGCCTAGAGCACAGAATGATAATACTGCCCCCTCCAAATTCAAGACAAATTTCTAATTGCACTTTAAACAGACACTTCTCATGTCTTTGCTATTACCAACCACATTTTTTTATTTTAAAAATACTTTGAATTCAAATTCACATGAAACATATTTCAAAGGTGGCAAAAATAGCTGAAATTAAATGCTTACTGAATTCCTTGCAGAAATCATCAAAGACGCTTTTCCATCTGATCTTGATCTAACATAAAAATGATTTTCAGAAAGTTCTTATTGTCACAGGAGCAAATATAAATGTATCTATAAATAAGGTTTGGTGTATTTATTAGTTGAATACTGTACACCAATTTTTTCAATTAACCTTTTGTATCGATGCAGTTGTTGAGGATCAGAGAGGTTGATCTCACTGTGAGAGGTGCCAGAGAGGGGCTTACACATAGGAACCATAACAGCCAGACAAAACCTGCTTCCACACGTTGAAACTGTCCCTTAAAACCCCGGGGTCTGGGGTAGGGAACCGAGGCTGGGGACAGGTCAGCCATAAAGTTTGGAGAGACAGGTTAATTCAGATGTGCCCACAAAGGGGGTGGCCAGAACATGCTGACTCCCTCAGCTGAGACTAGGAGACTAGGAGACAGGATATGACAGGGAGGCTGCTTTCTAGTTAAAAATGCACTTAGTCACGTGATACCAACTGTTTAAACCTAGACTTCGAAAGAGCAAAGACACTTATTACAGTTTAGAAACGACTGATTGAATGAATCAATTCTACGTCAATACTGTAAATACTTTAAGAAAACTGGTCTGGGCTGAATCCTGTTTAACTTTCATTGGGTAGTTTACCACATGCTAAGCACTAGGTTAGGTTTTTTTTTACATGTATTACTGCATTTCCTCTTTACAAGTGGACCCTAATATCCCAGTTTTATATATTGATAATCAGGAAACTGACACTCAGAGGGGCCACGTGGACTGCACGAGGTCATAGCCGCCATCTATGTACGTGTGTGTGTGTGTGTGTGTGTGTCATTGCAGGTCAGTGTGGATTCTGGTGGAAGACGAGACCTCATATGAAGGAGCCCATCACAGGTAAACAAGGGGCTGTCATTGAAATCCTCAGCTTCCCCTCCTGGAACTGCCTATGGCCAGGTTTCTGGACATTGCTCCCTTGTTGGAGCATCACACAGAGGTTTTGTGAAATAGTGATAACTAAAATAAGGCTTAAGGTGCATATATGTATATGTACGGGTGAATCACTTTGCTCTACACCTGAAACCAACACAACATTGTAAATCAGCTATCCTCCAATAAAAGAAAGAATTAAATAAAAGGCTTAAGGTAATGTTTTTTACCTTACTATTTGGATTTTTTTTTTTTAAGTCACAGCTCTTAAAGAAAGCATCTGTGACTTTCTACTCAGAAGCAGAGGCCGTCAACCAAAATCCCAGAGGGATTTGTTTCAAACACAATCTCTCCCTTATCTTTCTCATTTCTAATTCTTACCCACTTGCTAATTGAGCCTGAACTTCCATGGGAAGGGGCTGAATTCCGAATAGAAGACCTCTTATCTTGACATGTGGCCTGGGCTAAAGAGGGAAGCTACGTAGCTTCATCAGACAGCACCAACCCCGGTTCAAAGTCAGCCGCAGTTCAAACCTGCCAGACAAAACCTGCTTCCACACGTTGAAACTGTCCCTTAAAACCCCGGGGTCTGGGGTAGGGAACCAAGGCTGACTTTGAACCGGGGTTGGTTCCTCACTGAAGTGCCCTTGATCAAGAACGGCAGCACAAAGGATTTGTCTGGGCATTAGTCCTTTCTACTGTGTTTGAAAATACAACAAAACTTTGTGCGCAATACAAGTTATGCCATCTGAACGATGAAACTTGGGGGAGACAGCTTCTGACATATCATATTTATACTAAATCCCATCCTGTTATTTTCAATTTCCTCAGGAAAGCTATCATTAGCGACACTTAATGACCAGCTTGAGGCAAAACCCAAGGTCCTCTCACCTCAGAAAGTCATAACCTGTAGCAGTGATGGGCAGAGAAGAGATTAGCACAATTATAAAATGCAGCCACTGCTCCAAATGGCACTGGGGATGGCTATCACCCTTCCCGAGTTGACAAGTGATCTGAATGAAGATTTGTCCAGACGCGCCTGACAGTGACTCCCTTTGCTATCCCGTCTCTGTCCCTCTAGAAGCTACCTGAAGTAGCTGGCATTGAGATTGTATTCTCTTCATTTACAGCGAGAAAGACATTCCTAAAACTGGTCTGATTTTCAAAGCATCATGCCACCGAATGGTTATATGGTATCAAATTGCTCTATGCAGAGTAATTTCCCTTGGAAGGTTGATTTTTTTTTAAGTGCCTAGAAATAGAAAATATACATTTTCACATAGAAACACATCTTTCCTTGAAGGGTTGGTAAGTGATCTATGTTGCTTACCTTTCAAAATAGAAGCCAGTAAGAGAACTTCATATTTTAAAAGAAAATGTATTCTTTAAAGGAAAGAAAAATAAACCAAGAACAAACGTTGTGAGGGCAACTAGTGATAATCTCTTAAGTTGTCCGTAAGTGAGCCTGGCATAAGGCATTGTAGAAAGTACTTCTGAAGAACTGTCCTAATATGTTTGGCCTCAATATACCTCATATTGAATTTTGCAGCTTTTTTACCTCAGTGGAAATTCAAGGACTGCTCTGTTATTATAACTGTGGGCATAAACCATTTCATTTATCAGTGGACATGAAATGGCCATCTGAACAAGTGGCAAAGGATGACAAGGAAAAGGTGCTGACACAGGGGAGGACCGCCTGCACCCCAGGGTCAGTGACCCTGGCTCTGACATCAGAGTGCTTGCCCTCTGAGCATGGCCTCTTTTGACCCTGGATTGGGGCCCTTGCAAGGTTGTGAGTGGCATTTTACTCAGGAAAATCTAATTCCAGTAGGCAGCAGGGGCTGTGCTAGGGCCAGTGTCTGCCTCAACTTCAGGAGCTCTTTGTGGACCCGGGAACCAAGCTCCCACCTGCAGACTCAGAGCTGCAGCTTCTGGGACAGACTAGGAATGGTGTCAGGTCCTGGGATGTGCCAGCTGCCACCGCCCAGCCCCTGAGTGTCTCCCTCCTCAGCCGAGAGGCCAGGGCCTTGTGTGAGGGTCTGAGCCAGAGCAGGCCCCTCCCTTGAAGGCTCCCGTAGAGAACCTGGCCTCAGCTCAGGTCTGAGGGTTTACCTTCCAGGACTGTGAAGAATTCTGCACCTCTGAGCTAATTCCTGGAGGCTCTCAGATCCCCAGCTTCCAAAGAGAGATATTCATTACAATTTCCCAAGGCTGCCCTCCTCTTGTCACAGGGGTTCATGTAGACCAGGGGCGAGGGGGCTGGCCTGGCCCAGACACCCAGGCCTCAGGACTTGCCAGGCGTGTGGCTTTGGGCTTCTTACCTGCCCTTTCCTTGACTTACTTTCCCAACTGCAGAGTGGAGATAATAATCACACTTTCTTGAGAGTTTTGCAGGGCTGGTAAATGGACCCGTGTAAGGAAGAGCCAAGAAGGGTGCTGGTCCAGCATAACTCGTTGGAAGGGCACCCCCCTGGAGCCTGTGGTCAGGTGCTGGCCTCCACCCTGGCACCACTGCCCCACCCCCACTGGGACGATGCATCTGTGCTGCTGCCCTGTCCCTCCAGACCTTTACCATCTCTAGGTAGAAGCCTCATCCTCTTCACGGCCCTGTGTGTGTTCCCAGGGCCTTGGGCACGGGACCAAGTCAGATTGCTGAAAAGCAAGTTCACTGCTCACCCGCTCCCGCTTCCTGATCTCTTCTCCCCTTTCGGGACATACCTGGGTCTTATGAAGCAGTCCTTCATGTGGTATGGCCTCCCCACAAAGGGAGCTTGTCTTCAGACATCAGCTCCACTCTGGCCTCCACCAGGAGACCTGATCTGACAGCATCTCCCCTTCTTTCACCCCCCATTGTCAGCAAACACCCATCCTGGGCAGCTGGTCTGTCCTTACACACCGGTGGGTCCTTATCCAAACCCACTTCACGGTGCACAGTAATAATCCATTTACCCTCTGTGGACCTCCACCAGGCAGCAACCACGCTGGTGCATCACCTTTTTCAGACTGACCCCTAGTTAGTATTGGGACCACCCAGACCAGTGTTCTCCTGCAGCGCTGTTGTATCAAGGGCCTGGCCTTCCTTGGGCCACAGGCTAAGGCCAAGGAGTGTCCCTGTTGTCACCACCAACTTCCCTCAGGCATAACAGAACTGGGCAATCTGATGGGGACACTCACATGGTTCCTTTGTGGACACAGTTTATATATTTCCCGTTCAGAAACCCTACATCGGCATTTGTAGCTCTTGAAAACAGGACCCCAAATACGATCACTATTTGTACACAATTTTTGAAAGTATAGTTTCCATCTTGGGTGCTGCCATATTCTGAGAAAGGGAGCCCATGACATTTATAAGAGCATCAGTTTGTCTTTGCACTTTCCAGATACGAGGTCCCTGGAACTCAGGATTTCCTGAAAGTTTAACATTGTTGAAGGTCGGGTCACTCTGACTGAGGTTTAAGTGCGGGGGATTTACTGGGGAGGGGACTCAGGAACAAACACAGGGAAGGGTAGGGCAGAGGAAGCGACTTCACTGAAAGGCAGTCACAAGAGAAGCAGCAGGTGTCCCAGGGGCTCTGGAGCCTGATGCTCTCCAGAGTTGCCCCCAGCTTAAGTAAGGAGTTGCCTTTGTAACCCAGAGCAGTCATGGAATGTGGGATGCCCCGTGGGAGGGGGTGTAAACTTCTAGAAGAGCTTCTGGAAAGAAACTCAGCTCTGTAAGGTGAGCAGACCACAGTCCAGGGCTGGAGAATGTGTCCCTCAGTCCTGAGGGGGTTCTGGGTGCATGGACATAGCAGTGCCACACCCAGGAAACTGCAGGAACAAGGGGGCGTTGACAGCAGATCGTTTATGCTCCTGGGAGGTTTTGCAGCTGTAATCAGATCCTCAAAGACCCACAAATAACAACAGAAGCAAAACCACTCCCCTACATCCTGAGTGGCAATATAAGAAAGAAAGTTTCTACGCTACACAGCGAGTTCATACATTTTCACCCTCCTCACCTCGTGTGCAAAAACTGGCAAGTACTGCCAACCTTCTGCAACTAAGATTGGGCAACTGTTCTATTTGTTTATTTTTTTCCATCTTTTTGTTCAATTGTTGTATAACTCCTAATACTGATCCATCCATTCTGTTCACAATACAATTTACTAAAAAGGAAACAAGAGACTAAATACATTCTTTCCTCCCTGTGATTCTGTGATGCCTTTATAATGGAAATTCAGTTAACATTCAAGTCTAACTTGGAGGTATCCTTAATTTTTTAATTAATTTGAAAAATGTAAAATAACATGAAAAGAGCTGGATGTAATAGCACATTCCTAAAAATGCCCTATCCTTTTAAGCACTACTGCTGTGGTATAGTCTCCAAATTCTCACCATTTTTATTTTAATTGCACATGAGCCTGTTTCTATAGAGAAAATGAGAACATTCTGAGGGTGAGGCTTTAAGTTGAAAAGGATGCTCAGTCGTTCCCAAAACAAAAGACCTTTAGACCACGTACTCCCAGCAGTCACAGGCCATGGAAGGACCACACCCCTTTTATCAGAGGGCTCTTCCTCTAAGGCTCCTGGGAGTGGGCAGGGAGGACCCTGTGGGAGCCAAGTGGGGCTCAGCCACGTGGCGGGGGACAGCTTCTCCAGGAGGAAACAGGAAGTCCTTGCTGGGGTCTGGCATCTGCATATGCTGAACCCCCAGAAGCCACTGATTATTTTAACCAGGCTCAATTTGTCTTTGAAAGAGGTGTTTTAAAAAGCAAAAGAGCTTAAACAAACATGAAAGTAATCTAATTCAGACATAAACATGAAAGTTAATGAGATTACCATGAATTGATCTAAATGTGACTTAAAATAATTAGAAATGATTTTTGATGGCATGCCACTTCAGTCGGGACACTTTCATGTTACATCATGAAGCCAATGGATTATTGCTTTCTAGAATATTTTCTTGCTGTTTATGACCTTCAAAGGCATCCCAGTGTTGGCAGACCTGCCGATCAAGATGTGTCCAAGCGATGAATGAGTTTCTGCCTTTACCGTAGCTCTTCCTTCATACTATCTTCAGGTAGAAACAGTGCCTTTGTCTTATTTCAATTAGTTGCTTTCTCCTGAAATAAAGCCACAGGTATATGATTTCAGAGAGGATAAATATTAATTGTTTCAAGTCTATGGCAAAAACATATGAAAAGAAACATGCTGTGATTGTTGAAGGCTGCAGGCTGTTCTTCAACATAAATGTGAAGTTTCAGAGACTGCGGGGTAGGCATTTCCCAGGTCTACTATATCCCTAAGCCAACACCAAAGCTAAGGGGCCCTGTGAAATAAACATTTTTGTTTTGTGTTTGAGTGAACTCAAACTCTGGCAACCTTTGAGGTTAGAAGCCATTACCATTGCTAAGGGCTTGTCACTGAGTCAAAAACATTTTCCTGTGACATCTTGTAAAAATCTAGTGTTGACTGTTGAGAGCTCTCTATTCAACTTTTCTGCTGGGAAAACACCATCAGGACTGCCAGGGTACCCCTGAAGCTCATACTGTTTAAATCAAAACGAACATTTGACAGAAAGTGTATTCGAAGTTGAATGACTCATCCTACCAATTTCCAAAGGTTGTAGCAAAAGCTTTCTGATTATTAATTATTATTATTTTCTTCTGTATCAAACTGAAATGGTAGTTTTTTAGGACCTAATGTTACTCATCTCCATGGTACTAACCATTCAGCCCAGAAAAATGGTGTCATAATTAGCATACCCATTTTTAAATTCAGAGAATGTGAACATATTCAACAGATCAAGTAATGGGAACATCAAATTTAAAAGTTAATATGACAAACCAAAAATATTGCACTTAGTACAAGCAATAATAATAAGCTGTTTAAAAGTATTGTGTACAAATGGGTGTTTTATTTTTACCACACTAAGTTTACAAATTACAGTATAATACCTAATCATTCTTGTTACGTTTTTTACTTTTGTGTTGGTCTGAGTACCTCAAATGTGCTAAGCTCTTCTCATGTTTATGAAGACACGTGTCTATTGGCATCATAAAGAAGAAGATGGACGTCTATTTGGAAGTGTTAAGTCGTCATTAAAAGCTGGCATAAGAATCATATTTCTACTTCAGCTTGGGATGCGTTAAGACCCTTCAACTAGACCGAACCTCACTGGCACCATGAGTGAGGCTTCACGTCTCCTTCCAGAACAGATCTGCAGAGGGACTTACCTTCTCTTTGAGAAACAACACAGCTTCTCAAGTAAGCTTGGGACTGTGAGAACACAAACAGTCATGCCATGAACCTATTTCCAAACACTGACATAAAGTACAATTTTGTATTTCTTTGTCCTCCTGCATTTTCCTGATTAAAAAATATATATATATAGTTTTCCCTTAAAGAAATATATGCATGTGTTACTCATTTCAAAATATATATGAGTATCAAATCCCTATGTTGTAGACCTAAAATGAATACAGTGTTATATGTCAATTATATCTCAATAAAACTGGATACAAATTTTAAAAAAAAGAAAGAAGTACATGCAAGGTAAATTGGTAAGAGGCACCAAAATGTAATATGTGTTTTTCTTCCCATTTCTGAGTAGGAAAAAAAAAAGTCTATTCTTGACTAGTCAATTTTTGATCTGTTTTTTTTTTTTTTTCTTAATCAGGTATTGAGGTATAATATAGATATGCTAAAAGCCACCAATTTTAGGGAAAGAATACAATGAGTTTTGACAAGTATATATGATTTTTAGCCACCACAACCCATCAAGATATAGAATATTTCCATTGCTCCAAAATGTCCCCTTGTGTTACTTTGTAGTTGACTCTTTTTTTCCCATGCCAGCCTCAGATAACCACTGATCTGCTGTCTGTCACTGTGTTTTTAATGTTTTTAGCAGTTCGTGTAAACAAATCATGCAGCATGTTTTGTCCTCTTGCACTGCACACAGGGACCAGTCTGGCATGCTATGCATTTGTGAATAGCCCTTGAAAGACTCATTATATAAAGATTTCCTTGATGTTAACCAGTGGTGAATGCACAGATTTTCTCAAGCATTTACCAGTTTTGGTTTTATTCTACTTCCCATGTGATATGAACTCAGATTTCCTTATCCCTTTGCTAAACATCATTAGACTTTAGGACCTGAAATATTCAATCTACTGTGTCAACTCTGATTGGCCATTTTCTCGACTGTAGGTGACACATATCATTGTTCTTTGATAATTATTGTTTTCATTAAACCCAACATGGCAGAAGCCCATGGTGACCAAAGCAGTGAGAACGGATTCGTGGGGTCTTTCCTTGTTTGTTTGTTTTGTTTTGTTTCTCTAATATTCCGAAGTCCTAGACAATTTGATGGCACTGGAGCAAGAGAGGTCAGGAACTACCCTGTGAAGCAGGAGGAGTGATTAGCCCTCATTTTGCAAGTAATAGGATGGCCCTGGATTGCTGGGTGCTTGCTCTGAGCTCAGAGGTAATGAGACCAACAGCCTATGAGGACTTTCTATGACGTGAAGAATAGTCAATTTACAAAGAGTCCTTCCTCAGATGCCTCATATGTCAAACTTCAATAGACAGAATGTGGTTTTATGACAACACTTTATCAAGGCTTTTATGTAATATTTGGCAAATTAATCAATGTGGGGTTTTGGGGCACTATTTTCTATCAATAAACAGCAGGAAGTATAGAACTTTGACATCTACTTTTGAGACACAAGGTTCCAGAGACACAAGGCGATTATAACAACGTGGAGGCTTTAAAAATAGTCCTGCTGCAATGAGTAAAAGGAAAATGAAGTGTATGGGCTATAACTGGAAATGGGCTCCCTGTCGAAGAAATGAAGAAAAGAAGAAAAACAAAAATAAACAGAACCTTGACACACAGTAATTAGAGTTGTCATTTTTCATCCCAAATAGTTGACGGCTAAAGCCGTTTTCTAAAATCACATTATTTAATTGTAAAAGTAAATAAATATAATTAAAAAGTTGGCAGGCGCTGTTAGGTGCACTGTCAACAGAGCTCTGAAATACACCCACGATGCTCTGGACACAGCGCCTGCCATTTCAGGTGGCTATGAGGCGGCCCCGCCCCCACGGGTGATGAAAACAGCCACCATGTTACAATAAGCGGTTGCGTCCGCCGTTTATTCCTATGCTGCTTGAGCACAAGCAAAAAGAAAACGCCTGTTCCTATTTAGTCTAACATTACATATCCCCTACCTGTCAGAAAATGCACAGCAGAGAATCAGAAGAAAGATACACGGTTTTGGAGGCCAGAAATCTACCTCCAGGCAAGAATGATACAGCCCAGCAAAGAGATCACAGAAACCCTGCACAAGTAATTCATAAACATTCCTATGCTTACTGCAGATGTTTTGCCTCTAGAGTGGATAAAATTTCCTGCAATAAAGGGACCTGTTGCTTCCCACGTCTGTAGACGTCGCTTCCCTTATAAAATAGGTGATGTACCTCTGTAGACGTTACAGATTATTTTTACTTCTAGAAGAATGTGGAGAATACAACATACTCCCTGTACCAAGTGTCTGATTTTATGGTTGCCTCCCCCACCTCCAGATCTAATATTAGGGGTCAGAAATGTCAGAGTCATTATCTCTCTTCCAAGAACTGTTACCAGCTGTGTAGACAGGTCTAGAATCCCGGGAAGTCTCTTTCAGATATTCTACATTGACACTCAAAGGCCGTGTTTGATCTCCAGGCATTGCAAGCTCAAGGTTTTACAGCTCACAGACTAGAGTCTATAGGCCGATTCCCGCAGCAGTCTCTTCTGTATCGGTCTTAGACTGCCATAACAAAACACCATAGACTGCAGGGCTTAACCTACTGACTGTAAAATAAAACCCATATTTTATGACAAGACAAGAACAATTTAAACATAAAAATTTGGCCTCCTCTCTCCTCACACTGTGCACTGTGTATCTGCATTAGGCCTTGAACAAACCTCCCCCATCAGCAGAAATACCTGCTCAACCATTAAAAGCAGCATTCTCCTAGTACCGACAAGACAACTCCTTAAAAGACAACATTCCTTGTTGATCTTGTAAGGGGCCACGATGATGCTTAGCTCTGGATTGTGTAAACTGTCAGTAATATGTCATTTAATGTATAGAACCTCTGTCTCAAAAAACTTATAGAACTGTGCCTGGACTTCTAACGGGCAGAACAGTTCTCAGAGTTTTCTGAAATGCTATTCCTGGGTTATAATCCTGAATTTGGCTTGAATAAAAATTTCTACTTCTTTCATAAATTGACTGGTGATTAATTTTCATCGACAGAAGTTGTTGTGTCCCAGTTCTGGAGGCCAGAGGTTTGAGATCAGACTTCCACCCAATCTGATTTCTGGTGAGGGTTCTCTTCCAGGCCTTCCGATGGCTTCCTTCCTGCTACAACAATCCCAAATGGCCTTTCCATGCTGTGTGCACATGGAGAGAGAGAGAGATGGAGAGACAGAGGGAGATAGAGACAGAAACAGAGACAGAGTCAGAGAGATTTATTATAAGATATTGCCTCATGTGCTCTCTGAGGATGACAAATCCTAAGATCTGCGGTTGGCAAGCAGGAGACCCAAGAGAGGCAAAGGTGTAGTTCTGGTCCGAAAGCTGACACCCTCAGGCCCCGGAAGAGCTGATGCTTCAGTTTGAGGCCAAAGGGAGGAAAAGACAATGTCTCAGATCATAGGCAGACCGGCAGGAAGATTTCTCTCTAATTTGGCGGACAGTGAGCATTTGGTTCTATTCTGATGTTCTGGTCTTTGACAAATGGGGTGAGGCTCACCTACAGTAGGGAGGGCAATCTGCTCAGTCAATCAATGTATTGGGTGGGCCAAAAAGTTCATCTGTTTTTTTTCCCATAAGATGGCTCCAGTAACACTTAGTTGTCTTCAACTTCATTTGAAACAATTTTGTTAGATTGTACTGTGACAGCTGTCATATCACCGTGCATTTAAAAAAAAAAAAGAAAATCAAAATTGGTGAATTTTTGTGCAGCCATTTTACTATTGAAGATAGAAGAAAAATGCAACATTTTTGGCATATTATGCTTTATTATTTGGTAAAAACACAACTGAAATGCAAAATAAAAAAAAGATTTGTGCAGTGTATGGAGAAGGTGCTGTGACTGATCGAACATGTCCAAAGTGGTTCGTGGAGTTTCGTGCTGGAGATTTCTCTCTGGACGATGTTCCATGGTCGGGTAGGCCAGTTGAAGTTGATAGCAATCAAATCGAGATATTAATTGAGAACAATCTACATTATACCATGTGGGAGATAGCCGCCATACTCAAAATACCCAAATCAAGTGTTGAAAATCATTTGCACCAGCTCGGTTATGTGAATTGCTTTGATGTTTGGGTTCCACATAAGTTAAGTGAAAAAAAAAAACTTCTTGACAGTATTTTCACATGCGACTCTCTACTTAAACATAAAAAAAAAGTTCCGTTTTTAAAGCAAATTGTGATGGGCAATGAAAAGTGGATACTGTACAATAATGTCGACCAGAAGAGATCATGGGACAGGTGAAATGAACCACCACCAACCACACCAGAGGCCGGTCTTCATACAAAGAAGGTGATGTTGTGTATATGCTGGGATTGGAAAGGAGTCCTCTATTATGAGCTTTTTCTGGAAAACCAAATGATCAGTTCCCAAAAGTACTGCTCCCAATTAGACCGACTGAAAGCAGCACTTGATGAAAAGTAACCGGAATTAGTCAACAGAAACACATAATCTTTCCATCAGGATGACACAAGACTGCATGTTTCTTTGATGACCAGGCAAAAACTGTTACAGCTTGACTGGGAAGTTCTGATTCATCTGCTGTATTCACCAGACACTGTACCTTTGGATTTCTGTTTATTTCAGTCTTTACAAAATTCTCTTAATGGAAAAAAAATTCCATTCCCTGGAAGACTGTAAAATGTACCGAGAACAGTTCTTTGCTCAAAAAGATAAAAAGTTTTGGGAAGACGGAATTATGAAGTTGCCTGGAAAATGGCAGAAGGTAGTGGAACAAAAGGGTGAATATGTTGTTCAATAAAGTTCTTGGTGAAAATGAAAAATGTGTCTTTTATTTTCATTTTAAAAACCAAAGGAACTTTTTGGCCAGCCCAATAAATGTTAAATTCATCCAAAAGCACCCTCACAAAAACACACAGAACGATGTTTAATCAAATATATGGACTCCTTATGGCCCAGGCAAGTTGACACATAAAATGAACCAGCATGCCATCTCCAGCAGACCACCTGGCCAGGCAGCTGAGGCTGGTCTAGGAAATAGGCCACCTCCAGGGCTGAGAGGGTAGCCTTGAAGCTCTCAGTGTTAATCACCTTCCATTCAGCTCAGTGTGTGCTCCGAGAAACTAACTCAGTACCTTCACATTTAACCTGTTCGAGATGTTTCATATGCTTACTTCTCTAAAGAAGGGAACTGAAGTTTGAAATTCACATTCAAATGTGAAGTTTAGATAAAGAATACATTTATTTTTAGTGTAAGTATGCCCTGTGCCGTATTTGGAACATGCTTGCACTAAAATGTGGTGGTTGTTTATCTGAAATTCAAACTTACCTGGTTGTCCTATATTTTTAGTTGCTAAATTTGGAAAACATTTTATTTTTAGATTGCTATTTTAAACTATTGTTCCAAATAGAAAAAAAATTCAGTTTAAAAGAAATTTATCCAAGTACATTAACTGCATGAAGTGAATTCAAAAGATAAATATTTCTAAAAAGAAAGCTAAAAAAAAAACAAACAAAATATGAAACAGAAAATTTTAATATTCAAAGATGCTCTGAGATATATTTAAATAGATTTTTAATATAAAAAATATAAAACAACACAAATATTACAAAATATCAGATTACTTTTAGCGTGGATAAACTTTATCCAAGATTACCCAAGGATGAAAGATTATATAGAACAGCACCCCATTATGGGAAGAGCAAACTGAGGCTCAAAAATATTAAGACAGCTAAATAAAACTGGCACCCCAAAACTCATCTTGATCGAAAATAAACACCACTTTGATAACCTCCACCTTCTTATTGAAATTAGGTTCATAACCCTTTATCTCTGGTATCAATTATACACTTGTTTTGTCCAAACTTACGTTTATTTTAAAACTATCTTCTCATTTTCTTTTCTCAAAGCCTGCCCTGTCAGTATCCTGCCTCAGGTGTAGCTCAGGGGTACAGCATCTGGTGGTTTGGATAATTTAAATGTCCAAGTTTTGGGTCAACGGCCATTGATTCATTTCAGAAGCTTTTATCTGCAGTCTTCTTAGTGACAGTTATTGTTCTCTACCCTGGGTGACCTTTGACACAAATTTGGAAGAAAAATCTCTAGAATAAGCCCCGAAGGAATCATTCATCCTTAATGCATCTAATTACTACCTAGAAAATGTGAGTGACATTATGCAGAAATTATAATGAAAACCAACCTATGTAATGTTTCAGCTCAGTGATTACCTAATTATATTAAGTTAAAATGTAAATATTTTCTAGGAAGAAATTTAGAAACTATGACACTTTGTGGAAAAACAAATCAGCTAAACCCAGGTGGTAGCATCATCATTTCATGTAATAAAGTATCTCTTGGCTGCTTTATCCACACCCTGTACCTATCTGGATTTCTATGTATTTCTCCCAGATTCAAAACATACCTCTAAATGAGATTTTTTTTTTTCCTTCATGATATCTAAAAAAATGAATGGATACGTTAAAAGTCATTGAAATTGGTATTTAGCATAATTAAAATAAAAGGCTGATGTGCTTAAACTTGCAACTTTCATCTTATTGTTGGAATTCTGCCTGGGAGCATGGTCAGTACTTTACATATAAAGATCGTCATGAATTGGAGGTGGTGATTTTTCTGCACAAATAGAATATGTAATAAAATAGAAGGCTTCCTGACAAATCTCTTTATCATGATATGTTTTCCAACTAGAAGATTTGAAACAAAGTGGTAAACAGAATGATATATTAACCTAACATTAACCTGGACATTTTTTGATGAAAATCTTAATGACCAATTTGTTGAGACTCTTTATATCTTTCTACGATATCTTTGCTTTATCTCAAAATATAAATATTTTAATGGGCAGACACACAGACAAGCACACATATACCTTAACAATGACCCGGATGATCCATTTGATCTCAAGTTATTCTAAGATTAAAATAAGAAGTTGGAGGACAAAGCCCAGTCTCCAGCCACACAGTGCCCCATCCTGCATGGTGCATCTGTGAATAAATGAAGAGATGCTGGCTTCATTTCTCCATCGGATTTCTGTGTTTGCTCCACAATCTCCGACTCAGATAAGAGTCTGCTATGTTTGACTTTTATTACCTTCAGGACACAGGGTCAGCTGATATCCCATTAGGACTAAGAGTAAAGTGAAGGCAGCATTCCCTGAGACAGCAGGCTGCCTCTCTCTTGTTTTTCAAAGAATCTTTGCCAATTATGCATTGCTTTTTTTTTCCATCTTGCAAATATTTTTGAGACCCTACCATATGGCAGACATCATTGAAAACCTTTGGGATGAATCAGTGAACAGAGCAGAAAAAGATCTCTGCCCTCAGTGACTTTGCATCTCCTGGAGAGCTCAGACCATCTAACAGTAATGTGATAAATAGGCAAATGCTCTATGTCACTAGAAGGTGTAAATGTTGTGAAGAATTGGACCCCAGGAGTGCCAGGGGAGCTGGGCAGAAATGTGCTTGCAATTTTAAGAGAAAGTGGGACTTGAAGGAGGTGAAGGAGTTCACCACCAAGCTCCCTAGGACAGAAGAATCCCCATGGAGGGAATGTCCACTGTACAGTGCAGGGAAAGGAATTGATGTAACTGTATGTGTTACATTTAAAGAACTGCAAGGAGGACAATGTTGCTAGGACGTTGTGAGCTGGGGAAGGTAGCAGAAGTTAAGGCATGGAGCCCATTGCAAGGAAACCAGGGGAAAGCCCTTGCAGAGTCTGAACAAAGGCAAACCACAGTCTGACTTACATTTTAATCGGCTCTCGCTGGGTACCACCTTGAGAATAACCTCTCAAAGAACAAGGGCAGAAGCCAGGAGATCGCATAGACGAATAGTAGAATGATGCAGGTGAAGTGCAATGGAGGCTCAGACCGGCATCATAGCAGTGGAGGTGGACAGCAACTGGTGGGTTCCACTTACATTTTAAAGGTAGGGCCAAAAAGATTTCTTGAAGTCCTGCATGTGGAATGTGAAAGAAAACATAGAATCAAGGATGGTTTCAGGTGTTTAGGTCTGGAAAGCTGTTGGAATGTTGAGGGTCATCCTCCCTTTCTTGACCCTACCTTGATTCCTCCTTTCCTATGAATCCCCCTGCTGACCTTGGGTCTTTGCGTCACTTCTCTTGTATTTCCAGTGGCTGACTACTTGTAGGACTCTGCCCTGTTCCTCACTGGCTCCTGACTCCGTGACCCTCAGGACCACCTTTTCTACCTCCCTCCACTTCTTAGTTAGTCACTCAGTTGATTGTACAAAGTGTGTCCCTGATCTGGCTTGATGGCCACCTCCTGCACGTTACAGTAGATTTTATGCTACTGATTTTACAAACTCTAGAAATCTCACAGAGATTACTAGGCATCTTCTGCATGGCATGTGCCATATGGAAAGAAAAAATAATTCCAAGGAACTTTTAGAATTCTGGTTGTAAAACAGACCCTGTGTTTGACACAATTCTTCTTTTGATATTTTTTCTGACAGTTACTGGCCCAGCTCTAATGGCTTTCCCTGGGATGTTTCAGAGTATTATCATTTAATTTACCTAATTCCAAAATTGCTGTCAGAAAAATGAAAATATAGTTCTTCCCCATCAATCAGCCAATTGTATGGTCTACATTGTACCACAGGCAGAGGATTCATTCAGCTGGCATTTTCCACTGAAGCTACGTCTTCACGGTGCCAAAATCACCATTATGGTCAGTCAGCTGAGTTAAAACCAATCAGTCAAGTCAGATATTTGGTTAGGATGCTGAATAGATAGTCAGAACCCACAATTTTAGAGGAGCATCAAAAGAACTTCTGTACTCTTTTTGTTTCCTCAGGCAGCAACAGTGTTAACAATCCCCAACCGAGACAGTGAGTGTTGGTGGCAATCCCATTGCTCTTGGTCTCAAGATACATCTCATGCCTAAGAAGTTGAGAGGAATAAACTAAAGACATCACATCTCTCTTCACAGCTCATCTTCATGGGCATGTCCAATACCTAAAGGATCCAGCTCTAATGAACCTCGGAAATTGAAGACAATGATTGTTGCCATGCTTTATTTAATTTTAATCTTGCTCTGTGCCAGCACCTAACTTGGAATTGAGTCCAATCTTTGCTCCTTGACTCAGGTGAGTTAAAGAGAGATCGCTGTAGTTATGAATTTTGCACCATAATTTCTTTTTTTCTTAGTGAGTTTCTTAGAATTCTTGTCATTATGTCTTTCTGTTTTAAAGAAATCCGGTTCATGTTGACATGGTTCTTGGGCTATTCTGGAACTTAAGCTCACCCATACGTGTCTCTCTTACCAAAATTAAGCTGCTCAACACATTATTTGCAGAGCTCAGTTTTCAATTGGAGCTTATCAGAGTGTGGCCTCTTGTAACATGTGTCTTTTTCCATGACCCTGTAGCTCAGAAATAGGCTAAACAAACAGCACAACAGAGGTTAAATATGGTCACAAACTGATGTCCGCGGCTCTCACTGTGAACGCCAAAGCTGATGGGATGGAACAGAGTGAGTCTCTTCTCAGCGTATTGATGGACAGCTGTAAACAGAAATGGTCTTCTCTCTTTATTGCACTTCGTTCCAACACCTAATGCTTCCCAGCGGCACTGGGTTTGCTGTGTAGCTGTAGTTGTTTTGTTCTGTTTCGTTGATGACCATGATGATGAGGAAGGTGAAGCTGGTGATTATTCTCTTTGTTTTAAAAAAGCCTTAAGAATTTCCAGCCAAATGTTATTTTGTCTTAGAAATAGGCTTCAGTGCAGGACAATCTCAGACAAATTGCTACCATGTGCCAAAAATGTTTTTAAAAATATATTCACTTTCTTATTTAAGGCCATAGGTAGGTTTTAATTACACTCCTAAGGAAGCAGTAGAACTGACAGAAGTGTGAGCCTATACTTGAAAATAATTATAATGATACCCTACGTGAAACTCATGTTTTAGAATCTTTCCATGTTCTCCTTCACAAACTATTTCACTAGATGGTCAAAAAGACCCCTTGAGATAATCGAGGACAGTAGTTATCCCTCGGCACTTCTTCTTGAGAAAGTGGAGTCTGAGCCAGTCTCAACAGCTGTACCAGTAACTCAGTTGTCTGGATATAACGCAGTTACTCATCTGTGGAGGCAAAGAAGGTCTCTCTTCTGCAGGATATCAAAAGAAGCATCATCATGTCCACTAGTGTGCATTTTTGTAAGTTACAAAATGTGTTAATTTAAAAAATATTCATTCAAATATGTGGACCCTATTTTGATATTGACCCAGGCCCAGAAAGTATGTACTCTAAGCTACAGGAAAAAATAAACTGTGCATCACCCTGTATATATGCAATTTGATTTGACAGACTGTATAATGCTCTAGGAAGGATGGCGAGGTGTGTGATAGCTTGTTTTATTCTTTTAAAATAAATAAAATCCAGAGTCTTCTCTCTCAAAACCAACTCAGTATATTTGCACAGTTTTCTAGACCCTGCAGGTTTTGCTCTAAAAATTATTTCTATCGTTGGGTCTTCAAATACAAATGTACGTTATAAATTATTCTTTGGAGATACTTAGGGTGCCTTTCACTAGAAGATAAGATGACTTACTCTTTCTCAACAAATAAGGAGGGATGGTAAATAGCACATGATTCCCAAGCTGAGAGACTATGGCAGGTGGTGGGTATGCCCTGTGCCTTATTTATAAAGTGTTGCAAGGAGACAGTCATTGGGTCCTTCACAGAGACAGGGTCATGCTGAAAACTGGGAAGAACGTTCTATAACAAAATATCCAACATTGCATCTTTACATTACTCACATATCTGATACAATTAGTACCATCTACTTGATGAGGTCAATTTAGGAAAGTCCTGTGGAATAGTTTCTAATGCAATTGTATCCTTTTCTCGTGCTTAGTAACTCTTTACCTAATTCAGTGTGCTTTTCTGTATATTTGTCAGGAGAATAGTAATGTTTTACTTTACGATTTCCACCACCTTCCTAATCACTACTTCTTGTTATTTCTTTTCAGTGTAACATCACCTCTGAGCAGAAGCAATGAAATGGGGTTTAGGAAAAAAAAAAAGTAAAAGAAAAAAAGCAAATCCTGTATTATATCATCATCTGGAGAGCATGATGGTTTCTGCTGTGTTAATTTACACTAAAATCCATGACCCGGGAGCCTGATTGATTGCCAAGGGCAGAAATCCAGCCCCTGGCCTAGTTTATTTTGTGAACTGTAGCCTCAGATAGCACTGCAAGCCACGGTGATATTGATTTGATATACACTAGATGGCTCTTTATGCTCTTTGGGAAATTTATTGCGCCGAGTCAGAACCCCGGCAGCCGGGGAGAAGCCGCTCTTTAAATTGAAGAGTGCTCTCAGGGTTTGACCCCTGGGCCGCTCAGGTTACCGAGTGGCCTGGGTGAGGCTAGGTCGGAGCAGACCCCGGGGACCAGTGCTCATCAGTTTTGAATGTCAAATCCCTTCAGAGGACCTGAGTTATTGCTAATAGGAACTTGCTGGGGTCTATGACATTTGGATGCCCTATAAGTTAAACATCGTAACACTTTCTTCATGTCAGAATCTTTTAAATGATGGCTCAGCACAGCACCTTTGCTCTGTCTGCTTAGCGCTAGTCTGCCGCACAATATGAGGCGACCTGCCTCGAAGCAGGAAGATCAGCACAGCTATTATGAGCCGAAGAGCTACAATGGCACCAATCTCCCCATGCTTATAAATTAGGAGGCTTGTCATGGGAGCCCCAACTGCGAGAACATTGTTGCCATCTTGTTTCTGCACAATCAAAACCTGGTGGCCTTTGGCAACCCACACAATAAAAGTTAGGATGCAGTTCTGATCTTGATAGCTTTTACTATGTTTCTGGAATACACATGAGCGTCATTTTACTTAAGGTCTGGAAACAGACTCCTGACTCTGACAAATCACATTTCTAGGACACAGCTTTATAAAGACAATCCTGACTGTCTGTTGGAAATTTCCCTACTGCTGGGGACTGTAGACAGTAAAATCTATAGCTGCGCTGAATTTTCCCTAATAAATAGCTAACTATATTTTATTGGAAACCAGTGTGATCTTCTATATTATCAGAGTAGCTTGATAATAGGGTCACAAGTAAATGACAACCTATGGGAAAAAAAAAAAACAACCAACAATTCCAAGTAAGACTCCATTTGGCTTGTCCTTAATCTGCTTACACACTATTATTTTAATGTCCTCGAAAAGTCCTGCTAAGTACTTTTAATATTACACTGCCAAGGTGCCTGAAATAAAATCCTATAATTAAGTTTTCTTCTGGATGTCTTGAGGAGGTACAAATAGCTTAATTAGGTGGAATAAAAAAGAGCTTAACATAAAAAACTTTGAAAGTCAAGAAATAATGTATTAAAGCCAACAATATCATTAGCGGGGTTGGGATATCAGAAATTAATTTGTTGGGGAAGAAACCTCCACGTAAGCATGGTGTACAGGCAGGAGCTATCTGCGAGAATTGGGAGATACAAGTAAGAAAGTCCAAGGTTTTGGCCCTCGTGAGTGAAGGGAGTAGTCATGTTGACTTTGCCTCTGAATACCTCAGTGTCCTTATCTGTAAAATGAAATTAATAATAAACTTCAAAAGATTGATGTGATTACAAAGTGGGATAAAATGTGTAAAGGTCTACGTCTAGTATAGAACTGTTACTGATGTTCAGGAGGGCAGACCTGTATGAGTTTGCTCTAGCTGCTGTAACAATGCACCAACCAGTGAGTGTCTTAAGGAGCCGAAAATTGTTTTCACAATTCTGGAGTCTGGAAGTCCCACATCAAGGTGTTAACAGAGTTAGTTTCTTCTAAGGCCCTTCTCTTTGACTTGTAGATGGCTGTCTCCTCTCTGTGTCTTCCCATGGTCTTCGTTCTGTGTGGGTCTGTGTCCTAATCTCTTCTTATATGGACATCAGTCATATTGGATTTGCATCCACCCAAATGACCTTATTTTATCTTAACTACCTCTTTAAAGACCTTATCTCCAAACACATTCACATTTTGAAGTACTGGGGAATAAGACTTCAATATCTGAATTTGAGCAGTGAGGGGCACAATTTAGCTCATAAACAGTCTTTTATGATAAGGTACCATGTGTCCACGGGGTCTCATACATATTGTTTATTTCTTATTTTTGTTTTATCTCCCTGCTGTTGCTGTTAATATTTTTCATATTACTCCATCAGCCCATATATTTATAGAAGACATCTAAAACACACGTGGGCAAAAAGAGAAAATGGAACAAATAACATCTATAATTCTACCACTCAGAGAAAAACACTGAATTAAAGCTTTGATGCATAATCTTCCCTTGGCATATGTACACATGTAAATAGACTTTTAATAAAAATGGAATTGTACCATATAGAACCTGTTTCTTTTTTTACTTAACAAGTCATTAACATTGTTCAGTGCCACTGCAGATAGAGCTACCTCAGAATTTATAATAATGACAGAGCATTTCACTGTAGAGAGAAACCATAATTTATTTATCCAATCTCATAAATTCGAACATTTAAAATGTTTCCGTATTTTACTCTCATCAACAATGCCGCTAGGCACATATTTTTTCTGATGTCCTTGTGAATGTGTTCAGTTATTTCCCTGAGGCTGTTTCTCTGGGTTTTCACTCTGTAAATACAAGGAGAGTACCTCTCCTGTATTGCGACGAACTGCATCAGATGTCGTGGGCACCTATTACGGGCACTCTCTCTGCCAAGTGATGGTAAATGTGCAACCGTACCACACCTGCCCTGTAGGAGCTTATGCCCAAGAAGGAAAAATAAGGCAAGGGAAAAGCCACTGCCAGTCCCGCCGAAGGCTGGAGAGGGGTCATATGAGGTGCTGTGGAAGAACCTAGTAGGGGCTGCTCAGGCTAGCATAACTTAGCTCCAGATCACAGCCTGGAATTGCCTGTCCCCAAACCCGACTCTATGTGGAGAAATGCCAGAGACTGCCCTTCCCCATGGTCATGTGCCTGCACTCACAAGCTCAGTGGATGGCGTGGGTTTGCACACCAAGGAGCGGCACTAAGATGCTACAGTGTTTCCTTTGAAACAACTACATCCTTGAAGGTAGTAATTGAGATATTTGATAATAATTGAAATGTTTTGAAAGGTTCAAATATCATCCATTTTCACAGCGCTGAAACATTTATAAAGGCAATGTGGTTTATTAGCCTCTGGAAACACATTAAATAGTTAGCCCATCTGAGTTTCCTGACTTAACAATATACTTTTTTCATTAAATTTCAATTGAATGACTTTTCTAAATTTAGTGGACACATTTTTTTTTCCAGTGAAATTAATAATGTTGTTTATTTACAGCTTCATGAGGAAACAATGGCTTGAAAGGGACAAGTCACTGTCCAAAACCTGAGGCAAATTCAGAAATCCCCCTTCTTATCCAGACTAATGTGTGTGATGAAAAGCCATTGCCATGCTTGAGCGACCACAGTTGATGGTTAAGTTTAATACATGCCAAACTCTGGTTCAATTCAAAGGATCTCAAAAGGAAGTGGTTAGACAGTCACCAAGATCCCCTAAGAAATATTTATCCCTCCACTTAAGAGCCTTTTTTTTTTTAATTGAGGTATAGTTGATTTACAATGCTGTTAGTTTTAGGTGTACAGCAAAGTGATTCAGATGTATATATATATATATATATATAGCTTTTCAGATTATTTTCCAATTGTAGGTTATCACAAGATACTGAATATAGTTTCCCGTGCTATACAGTGGGTCCTTGTCGATTATCTATTTTATATATAGTAGTGTATATATATTAACCCCAAACTCCTAATTTTTCCCTCCCACACTTCCCCTTTAATAACCATAAATTTCTTTTCTATGTCTGTGAGTCTGTTTCTGTTTTGTAAATAAGGTCGTTTGTATCATTTTTTAGTTTCCACATAGAAGTGACATATGACATTTGCCTTCATTTTTAAAGTGCTCTATAATTCATGTTATTTTTATTCATTTTTTCCCAACTGAATTCATAATTTTGAAATATTTCTAATAGTTTTCATTTAAGAGTGTTTTTTAATTTATGCTATATAATTAAAAATAGAATTTGGATGAAAGGTATACATAAATGTCTCGAACGTAACTTGGACCTCACAGAGAAATCGCCTGGGCTGTACAGAGGTAGGATGCTCAGTGGGGAGATAAACCCACAGGTTGTGCCCTACATTAACTGAGCAGACCTGAGCTTCTATCCCATCTCTGCTGTGTGGGTGTTAGGGCATTTCCATACATTTCCCAGAATCTCTGTTTCTTCATCTGTAACCTTCTTACCTACCATCTACCATCTAGAATTAAATGAGTCATCCAAGGTTGTGTCTTCTGCACACAACCCAGTCTGTTTCCCTTTTTCCTCTCCCCCAAGCCCTCAAGAAATGTGAGCTAAAATAGAGAATTTATATAACTTGAAAAAATTCCAGTTCTAGCAATTGTTGCATATAAAGATGCTTATGTGTATGATTATACATATATGATCACTGAAAATCATGAGGCTGGAGACAACATATGTTTATCAACTAGATATAATTGCTCTTCCTTTGTTGCAGCCATTTCATTGATTTTAGAATCCAGCACAGTGTTCTCCAGTTAATATTGGCAGAGAAGAAATAAATGATGGTGAAGTAGTAGACTGCCTTAGAAATACACATCCCGAAGAGATACAGACGGTGCCCGAGAGTGATGCCTGATGCTGAGTCTTTCCAGTAGAGAATGAAAACCGGAGAATCTCAGTGCACTCATGATGGATGCGTGTCTGAAGTAATTCTCAGAATTAAGGTGGGAGAAGGTATTTTTCAGATGGGAAAGTGAGTACTTTGGGATCAAGAGAATGGATTTGAGAAGGAAAGTTAGTTGACTAAGGTGACACAACTCATGACCAGCAAAGTCAAGACTACAATCAAGGTTTCTTACTCCAGTTCAGCAGATGCTGTACAAGTGGTCCGTGGATGGACGTGAATGACCATATACATTCCACAGGGAGAAAGGATGTGCTGACAACCTCAGTTGTGAATCACTTCCATTGTCATTATAAAACACTCCTCCTTATCATTTTGGACACCTTTGCTCTCTGTCCTTTCTGGGAGTGCAGTGCTAAGTTTCCAGGTCCCATCAACAAGGAGCCCTTGTAAGGCCAGCACTGCCCATGACGGCATAACCCATGTGCTGGGTGGTGGCCATGTTGATGGATCGCACTAGCTCAGCTGTGTACATCAGAATGTTTGTAGGCAGAAAAGTCCCTGAAAGAACTAGAAATTTATATCCAGCTGAGGAAAGGAAAACAGAGAAAAGAGAGGTAGCATACAGACCGTGAAAGCACAGTTTCCATCTGAAGGCAATGGTGTGGGTTAAGAGCTCTCCCTAAAGTCCTCAAATCAACAAACATACACAGAAATATGATTGAAACCATATGCAGTTGTGGATGAGGAGGTGGACCATGGTAATGAGTCATGACCCCTACTAGCATCATGGATGAACAGACGGGCGTTTCCCTGTGGGTGGGAACATCCGTTTCATCTGGCACGGCACATGTCTTCTTTGAGTTCAGTGATAGACCTCTTTCCCCTGGAATTCATTTTGAGTATGGGGTGGATCCTGGGAATGTATATTTTTAGAATATTCCCCAGGTCAGTTAAAGCACAGCTCAATAGAGAAATGATCTTCTAAATTATGGTTTGCTCTAAAATGCTGAGTTTCCACATGATACTTCTCTTAGTCTAGTCAGACTGCTATAACAAAATACCACAGTCTGGGTAGCTTATAAACAGTAGAAGTTTACTTCTCACAGTTCTAAAGGCTGGGAATTCCAAGAGCACAGCACCGCATGTCCCAGTGAGGGCCCTCTTCTTAGTTTATTATAGACTGCATCTTCTGTGTCTTCACATGGCAGAAGGGGCAGGGGAGATCTCTGGGGTCTCTTACTTATATAAGGACACTAATCCCATCATGGGGGCTCTGTGCTCATGACCTAAATCACCTCCCAAAGGTCCCACCTTCTAATACCAGCATCTTTAGAGGTTAAAATTTCAACAGATAAATTTTGGAGGGACACAAACTTTCAGACCATAACATTACTTTTACATGTAAAATATAAAATCTAATTTAAACATTGTTGTGAGGACCAGTGATAAAACTCTTAGGGCCCCAGGACAAATGCTAACACTTGGTAGGATGATGGTTGCTCCCCCCATCCAGGGCCCTGATCACACAGTGGATACAACTGGCTTTTGGCATCGGCTGGAGGTGTGGAAGGTCAGGGTCTGAGCAGAGTCTCCCAGGCAGTACCACATGCAAACCCTGGCTCTCCTACAGGATGCCCTCGAGCACATCACTCTGTCCTGTAAATAAGGAGGGCAAGGAAAGAGGTGAAGTTTGAGCTCATCTGGTAGATGAAGCAATGGAGAGTCACCTAATGGAAAACCAACTGGAAAGAGTGATAGTCTAGAAGAAGATATAAAAAAGGCCAATTGGACACAGAATTGAGGAAGAAGGAGGGCAGAGAGAAGATTCAGGGAAATCTGTCCTTTGTGGTGGGGTCAAAAGTTGGCATCTTTGATCTAGAGGACTAGGGAGAGACCAAGACTTGATGGTGGACAATCACAGTGTAGAATTTAACGTGGGGATGGACAACAGGGCTTTGAGCTGAACAGGACACGATGTCAGGATTCTAGATCTGACCTTCATAAGAGAGCTCAGGGCGGGAGATACATATGGAAGGATGATCTGCATATAAATGGGTCTTCAAGTTGAAGCTGCCCTTGTAGTAACATTTTCTATACAAAGAATCGGTTTTCTCCACAACTGCACTCAGCCTGTTTATATATACAGTTAGAAGAAGGAGCAGTCACTTTCTTATGAAAATTATTGTTGAATTTGGAATTGTTTTATGATTCAAGGATTTGACAAAACTATTTCATTTTTAATAGATGCAGATAACTCTAGAGGGGGAATTTCATTTCTTTATATTTAATTAATAGAAACTCTTGAAGGAGGAAGAATCATAAAATAAGAGATGTGAAAGAGGACCATGAAGGATGTGGAGATGAGGATTAATAATAAACTAGTCACAGACTCTCCACACTGCCCGTGGAATTTGCTCTTCATTGTGGATGGTATGAGCGGCCCTCAGGATCCCCTGATTAGAACAATCAACTAGGCACCAATTAAAATGACAAGTTTTAGAGCCATTTCCCCAGAGATGCCCATTGAGGAGACCTGGGGAGAGAGGTGGTTCGTATTAGGAAACCTGGCTGTCACAGAGATCCCCCCCCCCCACGCTGCTCTCAGAACCACCTGGAGGGCTTATTCAAACAGAGGGCTGGACCCCCTTCTAGGGACTCCAGCTCAATCTGCCTGGGTGTCACCCAAGAATCTGCATAGCTGACAATGCCCCCAAGTGAGTCTAACGCTGATGGTATCCAACAGATGAACTTTGGGAACCACTGCCATATCATACGCCTTTTTTCAGGAGAAAATAATGTTCCTGCCAGTCACCGTACCCATGAGCCTACTCCTTGGGTGCCTTTGCTCAGCAGGTGTCACCTGGAGCTCCAGCCCTTCCCCCCTTTTCCTGTCCATCACCTGGCACTCTCAATCAAGGTATAGATGCCACTCTTGGACAGGGGAAAAGGGAGCCTGAGAGAGGGACCCACAGCAGATCTCAAGTGCTTTCATAGTTGACATATGTCTCCCAGGGCTATCTACACTGAAGAGGAAGAGTGGGCCTGGCAATATCAAAGAAATGCATTTCTAGTGACACAGTTCTGGTTGAGGAGGGGAGAGGCTTGTGGACCAGGAAGAGTCCTTTCACGTTGTGATGAAACACAATTTCCACCTCTAAATCTAACCCCCAACTGTGCTTATTTGCCTGATACTTAACTCTCATTTCCCTACCTATTTTTTAAAAAAAAATATGTATGTATGTATTTATTTGTTAGAGTGTCCATTTTCCCCCTTAATTTAATATGCAACAATTTGGAGGATACTAAAAAGTAATTTCCTACATAAAATGTTGCAAATTTCAACTTACATTGCCACTATCATGCCACTTGAAAACCTGATGGCCTGAGTACTTATTTATTCTTCCCTCCATGGGGCCATCTCTGTCTTATCATCAGCTCATGGTAGGCAGAGCGCGATGGGGATATTTTACGAGTGCCCCCCAGGTGCCAGGTGCACGCAGCCCTGCCTTCTCCTCCATTGTACTGTGAGAAAAGCAGGCTGGTAGCAATGGACCCGGGGCCCTGGCTGGTTACCTGTCCTGACACCACACTGATTCTCACAGATAGACCCATACTTGGGCAGGTGAGGCCTGGAGAAGCTCTCTCCTTTTACTCAGCGTTGAAATCTCCAAAAGAAGATAATGCTGCATTCCATCCTAAACACATTCTAGACTTCCTTATTTGCCTATCGTATCTTTTTATTCTGAATATGATTTCACATTTATAGCTTTACTATTAATTCCTTTGTTCAATTTTTGGGATGAGGTATAAGTAAAACAAAAATTTCATGTGGAATATTTCCTACTTTTTTCTTCAAATTATACTAAGGAGCTTCATAATTCTAATTAGTAAGTTTGCTCTTAAACCTTTTTTCTTCCCCAGAAATACCAGTGGAGCACATTTTTTTTCAGGGACATAAATTTTCGAAAATCCTAAAATTACTACACATTAAACCATAAGGAAGCATATTAAGCGAATATTGGGACTCTGTCTGGCTTGCAACCAGGAAGCGTGGAAATTAAACCTTTAGGCCTCAAATTTGGCATAACTTAAAAGTTCTACATTAGAGTTAGACTAATGGTGTTTTTCCTAAGTTGGTGTTCAAAAACTCCTTTAAGCCTTGAGTTATGAAGGGATAAAATACCCCCAAAAGAAATACAGAACTGCAGGGTGATGATTAATTTTTTTAAGATTCTTTGCCAGCTTGTACAAACTTCTATACGTCTCGTTCAAAACTGCCTCTGTTTAAAGAGAAAGATTGTTTCTCAGAAAATTTAGCTCCTTAGATATAGTCCCTACAGTTGAATTATCCAAGAAAACATGACTGTGTTAGCATTTGGGGGAGGGGGAGAATTAAGAAACTGATCTTATTTTCTGGCTTTTGCTTTTTTAACTTTAGAACTTTAGGATCAGTAATTCTCTCTAAAATACAATGACATTGGAAGGAAAGTACTTCAAATATATGTATTTTCATCTCAGCCAGATTAAGAAGAGCAATGAGAGCAGATGGACACATGAGGAATAAAATACACTAGCAGAGGTTGACCCTCAGCTGCCTGGTTTATCCATCACTGAGACCTCGACTCTTCAAAATGTGAAGCCTTTCCCGCTTATGAAGCAAGTTTCATTTTGATGTGGGAAACCGTAACCTCTTTTCATAACAGTGAAACAAGGATTTTGATCAGTGTACTTTCTTACTAGACGTATGTGTTAAAGAAAACAAATAATTCATTTAGCAGTTGAAAGATTTCTAGTGAAATATGGGCCCACTGGAACATTCGATTCACTACTGAGTTGAGTATGTGCATAAAACTTTAATTTGATTATTATACTCACAGCAGCTTCCCCAATGTAGAAAAATGTAACTGTTGGGGGAAAAATGATCAGATATCATTTGCTTAACCCTATCCACACATCTAGATGAAAATATAAAAGTGAATAAATTCCACATTTTGCCACTCAAGGTGAGACGTTGGTTAGAAATTGATATTTTTAAAATTTCGATGTGAATGTTAATCATTGAATAGAGACCTGGCTTCCAGCTGATGCTTTTCTGGTAACAAATCACTGACCTTATCTGTTCCCGGCAAAATAACTGCTCCAGCTTGACCATGGCCTTGAGTGGCCCCTTGGCTTTTGGAGCCTAGTTCCTAGACACGTCCATTTCCTTACATCTAATTTCAACCAGGGATTCTGTCTCCAGAGTTTGTCCCAGATGGCCAGCTGGCTGCTTCAGACCTGTGGATATCTGCCGCATAATTGTTCACTTCGATCTGGGGCTTTCTCCCCAATATAAAGTTTGGTGTCATTAGGAAGAAGGATGGGAATTCCCTGGCCCCTGTTAATGGGAAACAGGCTTCCAGCTCCCCTGCACTCCCTCTCATGTGCCACACTATCCCAGACATCCTCTGACCCATCTTTTCCTTTGACTTGCAATCAGTGAGAACTTCAGCCAGTGATAAGGCACATGGAAGCCAACAAACACAACTGGAAATTGAAAAGTGGTGCTAATTCTGATCTGATCTTTACAGCTCCTAGATTGATCTGTTTAATAGTGCTCATTCCTGGTTTGATCAACTTCTTTGGCAACAGACTGAAGTTCGTTAGACATGAATCAGCTCTACCCAAAGCTGCCCTTGCTAAGAGAATTGGGGGCTACATAGACACAGAATTCCCACCCCTGTTTCATTTTCACGTGATTCTGCAACAAGAATATTTTTCCTTGCCTTACATCACGCGAGCAAATCAATTCTGGCAAGCAGGGGCCACTGATGACTACTTTATGAGACTTCACATGAATCTATTTCCAAATGCTTTTTCTCTTTGTGATAATATATTTCATTAATGAAACATATTTTTGACCACAAACTTTGAGCCAATGGCTTAACAGCAAAGTCAGAAAATACTAGCTTAGAGCCATGGTGATTTAGTCACTCTTGATGAAACTAACCACATTTTACATTCAGTTGAAGGAGGAAAGGGCTACAAATGATGTATTTAAACATATCTCACACCTTGCCTGGTGGCTTGGAAAGTGAGAGTGCAGCTGAAAATGCGATGCTTAAATAAAAACTGTGATGAAAACAAAAGATACTATCACCTTCGAGAAAAAGGGCTGCTTTCAATGCATTTGAAAGTTTTGTTCTTTGCTACCTCACTTTTCACATTTAGTGACAAGTTTTTTTTTTTTTTCAATGTCACACATTGTAAATCGAAAGACTCTTTAAGGGCTGGAAAAAACCCATGATAGGGCCCAGACTTCATTCCACCCCCTTGCGACTATGGCACTAGATAATTATTCATACCTTCCTGACACCCCCTCGTGTTTTGGGTGTTATAATTAGGGGTCTCTATTAGAAATAAGATAGTAAAGTCTCACGGAAGAATGACTGAGTTTGTGTGCCAGGATATTGGACTACAAGGGTTACTTTTTGTTGGGTTTTTATTATAACATGTGCTACATTAACTCACTCACCTTTAAAAGCTCTTTTTCCCCTCTATTTGGAGGTTGCCCAGACATTTTTAAGTTGTTTCCTCATTTTTACTGATTATAGGAAAACCTCAACCATGTCCCCAAACTCACATCTGAATAATAATAAAAAATCATATTTTATGGCAACAGTGTTGGCAGGAGGTTAAAATATCTCTTTGAAAAGCACTTACTCACTTATTTTTATTTTTCAAGAATCACAAGGCAGCCTGACTTAACTGAGACAGGTGGTTAGCTTTAACTTCAATTTGCTTTATTTGAAAAGAAAGAAAAACACATCTTAGTTGGGGTCTTCAAGAATGTAACTTGAGTAAGTCCATAAAAATAAAAATGAGGCACGCTTCATGGGATTTTCGGGTCTAAGGCAAAATCTTTCAGGTAGAGAAGAGCTCAGAATCCTCGGATACCCAAAGGCCGTTGGGTGCAAGAAACTGAGAGCTTGCCCCGATTTGCCCATTCACACCATGTTAGCAGGTTTGGCCAGTTATAACCAGGGAAGCTTGTACAGTTTTTGAAGAGCTAGAATCTATAGTGCCTATAGTTTTTAATAGACACTAGATGAATGAGTTCTATAAGAGAGGGGCAAACTGAGCGATGTCTGGGTTCACCCCCACCTGTTGGGTTTCCTCAGCCCTGGGTTCTGTTTAGACACAACCATGGAAATGCTTGTCTCCAACCCCGTGTGACTGAGGATGGACAGAGACATTTTTGAAGCATTTTGGAATCAATAAGTAGTTACAGGAACATGAGAATGACTTGTATTTATCTGTTTTCTATAACTACTCACCCACCCCAGACATCTGTCCTTGCAGACCCTTCTAGAAACATTAAATACAAATAGAAACAAACAAAGTCAACTCCATAAGGTGTCCTCCCATCCTGTTTTCAGGATACAGCTCACATTTTCTCTCTCTGGCTTTTCTTTCTTCCTGCCTTCACCTCCTTCTCCACCCCAAGCAGATATAACCTTCCACCCCTGATGGCCAGCTCCATGTCTTTTGCATACTTAAATGATGAACTTTGTCACAGGGTATTTTAAATATTTATATATCTGGTCTGTCTCTTTGCTGGACTGTGGGCTCCTGGGAAACATGGTCCTGAATAGGGCATAGTAGATATTCTCCTAGTACATAGTATATTTTAAATACAGGTGGTGTGGGGAAAACATCAAGAATGGAGGACAAGATAGAACAGATGGCCCCCCCTCGTAAAATTTATAAATTTCCATGGACTAGTTAAGTAAACAATTATATAAACCCATCATAGCCTTGTATCCTATTTTAATAGTAGTCTAAAGAATGTTTCCATTCCCTGTTATCATGAATACTTTCTTCCAAGTGTCTGATTGTTGCCTCTTTGAAATGTTCCACTTTCAAAAATATTCTCAGGTTATTAATTCAGTGGTTGAGAATTCTAGGTATTAATCATAATAACATTAGTGATTATGAGTGACCAAGGAGCTGTTGTAGGTCTAATGCCTTGGGTACACAAAACCCCTGCAAAAGTATCATGCCCACAACTGGAATTCCCAGAATGTCACATCCCCGGGAGAAAGCCTTGATCCTCCACTGGTCCCCCAGCACTTGACACACAGGACACGCCCCATCAATGTCTGCTGAATGAATGCCATATTGATGTGAAACCGAGGCTCAGAAAAGGTATTTTCTTCTCAGTTCCCAAATGAGGTAGGACCACTTCTGACTCTCCGGTCAAATGCCCCAGAGCAGAAGGTCAAGTGCCATGAATTCCTGTATTTATCAGCCACTCAGAAACTTTGATCATGCTGAGTTATACATGTAACTCTAAATCTTGCTTGTTGTGGGACCCAAAGTTAATTTTACTCTTGATTTCTTTCTTTTTTTTTTTTTTTCAGTACGCGGGCCTCTCACTGCTGTGGCCTCTCCCGTTGCGGAGCACAGGCTCCGGACGCACAGGCTCAGCAGCCATGGCTCACGGGCCCAGTCGCTCCGCAGCATGTGGGATCTTCCCGGACCGGGGCACGAACCCGTGTCCCCTGCATCGACAGGCGGACTCTCAACCACTGCACCACCAGGGAAGCCCTAATTTTATTCTTGAAAGTGGTTGTCTATGTCAATTAGACTTAACCCTAAAACAGCCTTACAAAAGTGAAGCATTTTAATAACTCTATCAAAGAAATTAGAAAGGCTTATTAATGCCCACCCCACAATCTGATAAAAAACTCAGCACCTGTCTCAATGAAGAGACCCGTTCTCATAGATAAAGACAGTATACAGCAATACTTATATATTGTTTATTTATCAAAATGTTCTTGTTTGGCAAACAAAAAATGAAGGAATTCCACTCCTTGTGAGATGCTGTTCTAAACCTACGGTATCATCTCTACAAAATACACCTTAATCAGAAGGAGCTGTAACGTATTTCTTACTAGATATATGGTTACTAACTACTCAATATAAATTTTACCAAACTTCTGTCACATATTTACTTCATGGTCCTGCATATAAATATGGCCAGTCCTTGTAAGTCTTATATCCCATTATAGCAAACTGGAGATAAATATATTGAATGCACGCCCATGATTCATATGACTCTATATCTATAAATATGGATTCTAAGGTGATTACTTTACTTTGCATTTTATCTTCTCTGAAATTGATGTGCAACTTTCCATCAGTGGTGTCATGTAATCACTGCAGGCCTGGATGGAGATTGGAGTCTTCTGAAGAGGATTTGCATTTTGACTATTTGTAATCTGGGAGCCCATCAGCTTTAAACCATTTTGAGATAAATTCTCTGCCTGAGGATCTTTGTACTTTGCTGGCATTGTGAATTCCAGCTAAAATCCATGTATACGCCAGCATGAGGTGCCAATTTTTAAAAAGATTTTGTTCTTCTTCCACTCTAGGCCAACTTCGAGATAGGCAAGTATCCTCCCTGTTTGTTGGGTTCTGGCTCTTTTGTTCACCCTCACACTGAGGCCATGACTCTTTGATCACCCCACTATGTAGGTCTCCTACAAGATTGTTATGCTAGGACTTTTTTCTTATCAGTACATAAAATAAATGTACACTTGCAGCTCAACATGACCCATTTGTTATAAATTAAGTCAAATTTAAATGGAAAGTTATTAAATACTGACCTATACCTCATTAATTCCTTAAGGAGGTTACATGAACTTGACTTCCCCAGAGTTTTTGTTGGAGATCTCGCTCCCACAGAATCTTATCCAGTCATAGTACAACTTTTCCCTTCCTGCCATTGTCTGTGTTGCCTACGTATGCATATCCTATGGTGAGTTCCTAGAGGGCAGATGTAATATCAATACACCTATGTCATTGCAATACTTGTTTCATCAATACTTGGTGGTGAAAAGTCTGCCTGGCTGGCTGGTTGGCTGGGCAAATGGATGATAAGTTGGATGGATGATTAGTTGGACGGATGGGTGAATGGTGGGTGGATGGCTGGTTGTTTGGGTAGATAATGAATGGATGGATGATAGATGGATGGATTAATGGATAAGGATTACATAGGGATAAACTAGTGTTATCTTCCCAAGGGATGTGTGACTAATAAACAGGTTAATGTTCCGTATTTTGCCACTCTCCCCTGAAAAACAGGGAGATTCACTTTGTCCAAACATGCTTTCCTTTTGGAGAGCATGACAAATAAATTATATCCTGGGCCAAGATCTATCTTTACTTGTTTACAGAATGTAATTCTGGCTTTCAAAGCAGTATGCAGCATAAACTATGATGTTACTCCTTTCTCTGTCCTCTTTTTTCTCCTATTCACATTCAAAAGAAACAGTTTTGGAGACCCTCTTCTGTGTAAATTCTATACTGTGTTGCATGTTCCTGGACTCAAGAAACTCCCCCTCTACTAGGAGACGTCAGGCCAAGACATGAGAATATTTCAACTCAAGCAGGCACCATTGGGTGAGGGTTGTGTGATAATCCACAGACGTCATTGTTGGAACCCAGAGCTGCGAGGTGTTATCTTGACCAGGAAGGCAGAGGACAGGGAAGCTGAACAAAAGAATGAAGGAAAAAGTACAATTTGAATAAGATGCTGGACCTTAACCTACTTCACGGAACTTAAACATTTAAACTTAGAATAACATCTGAAGCAGGATAGTTAACCATTACTGTATTCAGACTAAATGTCTGATTTTTAAAAATCATTCTCAAAGTGAGGGGTACAAAATGAAAATTAAGGTGAGCTGTGTAGAGCAGGAAGTGAGCGGAGAGAGCCCTTCATCCCATGGGAAGTCCTCATAGAACTTAAAATGCTAACATGACTTCTTTCACCTCAGGTGAATGTATAAATGAAACTTTTTTTTTTCTTTTCTAAGGCTACAAATTCATTAATATATATCCTTGGGAATAACTGATTCGATTCAAAGGATTTTTAATAATTCTGGTAAGTCTAATCTGCACCATTATGCCTAATTTCTTACCATGAAACTAGAAATATTGGTGACCTAGTACGTTTTACAGCACTGCTCACAACTTTCCTTATGGAGCTTACACCATTATGTAATATGTTGTAAAGCAAGTTGAATGTTGTTAAACTCACTATCATTATTTTTTTTTCTCTTAGTTAAAGCGCACGATAGCCAAAAATTTAAGTGGAAAGCTATTAAAGTTCCCGAAATCCCAACCTTACATGTTGCTCCAAATGTTCTGTTTTGCTCCTTTGGTGCTTTGTGTCACACTTTCTGATGCTGAGTCTTTTGAAAAGTAGGCCCCTAATGCTGCAAGCCGAGTAAGGCCTCCGTGGACTCTCTGGGCATTATAAATGTCTATCTGTAGTATTTTTCCCCCTTTTCTAAGACAACCGTAAACTAAGTGGAGCAATCAGAATGAAAAGTTTAAGAGAATTGGTTAAAAAAAGACTGAAAATGATTTAACACTCAACATTAGAAATAACCACTTATTGGTGATGAGAGTGTTAGAATTCCCCTAAGCTTCAACCCCAAACAATTTTCCTCCTCTTAGCAGATCTTGTCCTGGAGCAGTGAAGAAAGTGCTTTCTTACTGGCTGAGGTTTGCTTTTTCTCTGCCAGGGTTCTTGCTGTCATGGATCTGTTTCTAGGTCCAGAGTGTAGTTGGTTCCATTTAGGTTAAGGTATGAATTAAAATAATCTTATCTTTGACTTACCTGTGGACCATGAGTATTATGAGCTGTCTTTGCCACAACTCCTGGGTCAGTTTAGAAATGATAAATGACATTAATAGTAAACATGGAGGATGAAGGGAAAATACCTTTCAATAAGTAAAAATTGCTTCCCTTCTGATCACTACACTGATCACTGATCATTGTGATCACTGTAGCTCCATTTCCCCTCTAACCAAAGGAGTGGGGGACTTTACAAATTTGTTGAAGCATGGGTGGTTTGTTTTATTATGGTTTTGTTCTGTTTGGTTTTACCATTCACGTGGGCCTCCTAAAATGGAAGTACACTTACAAACTAACCTCTTAGTGCAATTTATGCAATGTAGAAAAACTTGTAGAGCAGGAAAAGTGTCTGTTGACAGAATTCTGATCAATGAACTAAGTACTATGACAGGTACTCACATTGAATTTCTGGAAATGTAATCACAGACAGAAGTCAACTTTAGGATCAGTACAAATATAGTCTTTAATTCTTTGACTTCAGTGTTCATGTTATACAGAAAAAGTATTGCACAATTTGTGGCAGAGATGTCTACCTGCCAATACCCATTTTATCCCTTTTTTCTTAGCAATTTTCAGCTCGGCTCATGGATCTCCATAACAAAGACTACATTTCCCAGCTGGCATTCCTCACAAATAGATGTGGCCACATGACTAAATTCTGACCAACAGACTATAAGAAAGTGATATATGCAACTTTAATAGTGTCCTTAAGAGAAGGGTATTTCCTTATTCCCTAGCTTCCCCCCTCCCCACTTTTCACCTGCTGTCTTCTTTCTGCTAGATGCAGAGGGGGCAAAATGGCTGGAATTCAGCAGCCATGGTGGACCATGAGGTGTCCTCAAGATTAAGCCATAGTCACTTCCACCACGGAAGACCTCACCTGCCTTGAACTAACAACCTCCAAACTTCTCAGACAGGAAGGAGAAAAATCCCATCATGTTTTAGTTACTTTATTTATTTCTATTACTTACACAGTGACAAGAGATTAATAATATCATCTATTTTCCATCAATCCATTCAGAAAACTTAATAAGATAAAAGATATAAAAACCTCAAACAAAATGCTTGGCACAGACAAGAATCTCCAGACATAGTTAAATAGTTTATCAAATCCAAAAATACGTGAGCTCAATAAAAAGAATCAAAATAATTACTTGAAACACAAGATAAGCAGTCTGAAAGGCCCTGTTGTACACGATCTAAGTATCTGTTAGTGTTAGCCTAGAGTCCAAACTATTGCTAACTTTGGGTTAACAAGGGTTGGGCTCATTTTGGAAAAGACAGAAAGAATGAATTTGGTCTGTGTGATGCTTCTCTTCAGTAAACGAGCTATTAGGTTGGACTTTCTTGCCCCTGGCCAAGTTCATGTCCCTTCTGCATTTATTTCAGCATAGGTTAGTGTGCTTCCCATTGGAGTGAGGGTGAGTTGATGGTTCAACTCTGAGCCCATGGTCTTCAAGGGTCTACCTTGTCTAAGAAAAGTCCCTAATTCCAGATGAGCTAAGGAAGAAAGGCAACTCTGGAAGCAGTCAAATTATACTAAAATAATTTTAGGAAAAAGGAATATATCTGTAAGCACAGGCAAACAAGTTCTTTCTTAATTATGGTTATGACATATGTATCTCGCTAAATACATGAAAATTGGGGATCATTTCATTCAGAGGAGAGAAAATTGTATGCCATGGTGATTCATCCTTCCATTCACTCAATAGGTATTTATTAAGTGTATACTAAGTGCCCAACACTGTGAGTGGTATCAATGCCAAGATAAACAAGATGGGTAACACCTCTCTTCTTACAGAGGGAACACTTGACACTCAAGTGGGAGAAAGACAATGAAAACAAAATGAAGCAAAATAAAACAATGCACCTGCAACACTGATGTCATCGTTGGAAAGGAATAGAGATATTTTGTTTATTGGCTATCAATATTTCTACTTTATTTTCTCTTTCTACATATCCAGTAAAAAAGTTGTCAGATAGTTAAATACCACATGTTTCAAAGAGTGAATGTCCTTCCTTTGCCCTTGTCCCATCTCCAGTCAGCATCCCGCATCCACTAAATTGATCAACCGTGGACCGATGTACCTAAGTCCCTCACTTTAGATGCATGAAGAGGTGAATGTCTTGTGGAAATTATGGAAACAATAAGACATTGGTGGTCCCACCACACAATCCAGTGATACTCTCACTATACGCTGTTGCCTCAAGACACAGAGAGAATGAAATTTAGAATATTTTCATGGAGAATTTGGTTTTGATAACACCTTTGAGTTGTAGAGTCTGCTTTGGCCATACCATTCTCACCATTCAGGAAAGATTTTAGTGCTGTGTCCACATTATCCCTGAGTTTGGGATTCAGAAGAATAATCACATTCTCAAATCTTAAGATTACTGGAGGACTCTCCCAGCGTTCTCCTGATGAACTTCCTGAAGTCAGTCCCTCCTACAGGGAGGAGGGTGGGGACTGAATAGAGCATTAGTGATTTGCCTAGAAACCAACCAGCCATAGGTTAAGGGGTCTTACCATGTGGGGTGGCTGGAACTACTTAAGGGTTCCAAATGTGTTTTCTGTATGTAGAATACAACACACACATCATGAGTGCAAGCTCAATGTGGTTTTACAAATTTCACCATCCGTGTACGTGCCAAGCCATTCAAGATATTGAAGGTGATGACCTGTACTCCATAACCCTCCCTGTCAGCCAAACCCTCGGTCATTTTTCTGATTTTTAATCACGTAGATTAGTTGTCTTTGTCAGAATTAAATATTTTTCTGTGTCTGGATTCTTTCCCTTGATTTGCAAGCTCCATCCCATGCTATTTTATGTAATGGGTGCCAATCCATTTTCAGTGCTATGTAGGGTTTCACAGGCTGAAAAGACCACAATAAATTGATGGACTCTACTGTTCATGGACGTTTGGGTTGTTTCCAGTTTCAAGTACATAGAAATAACATTGCTGTGAACAATCTTCCACATACCTTTTAGATATTTCCTAAAAATATTCATTTTTGTAGGCTACTGAGCTAGGAAGAACCTTGCTGGATTATGGTTAGCATTGGTAGACCCCACTGCACAATTTTGTGAAATTGTCATGCTAATTCACACTCCCACAGGCAGTGGGAGCACCATGTGTTCACAAACATGTTTATTATTTCTGTAATTATTTAGTTTTAACATTATATTGGTTATGTAGTGACGTGTCTTTATAATGTTAATTTGCATTTCTCTGACAACTATTAAGATGATAACTTTTCATTTGTTTAGCCATTTGGAAGGCTTTTTATGAGTTATGATTATTTATGTTTCTTATCCATTTCAAGTTAGGAATTCTGTCCTTTTTTATTGAAATTAATAATTTATGTGAGCTATTTATCAGATATATATATACATATATATATACTTTAAATATCTTTGTGAGCTATTTATCAGATATATATATACTTTAAATATCTTTTCCCACTCTGTGGCTTGCCTTTTTCTCTCTTAATAGCATCATTTGATGAACATGAGGGTTTTTCTTTTTCGTTTCAGTATTCTCATCTATAAAATGAAGAAGTCAATGTGTTCTTGCCTTTTAACTGTCTAAATATGACAGCAATTAATCTTATAATCTATATAAATTATTTTGAAATACTATTTAAGAAAAATCCCAATAATAAATGAACATTCCCTTAACCTGAATTATATGCCTTGTTTTACCTTTCTTTCGCCATTGGCTCTCAGTGGTCTCCATTTTTTTTTTTTTTTAATTTTTATTTATTTATTTATTTATTTATTTATTTATTTTTGGCTGTGTTGGGTCTTCATTACCATGCGAGGGCTTTCTCTAGTTGCGGCAAGCAGGGGCCACTCTTCATCGCGGTGCATGGGCCTCTCACTGTCGCGGCCTCTCTTGTTGTGGAGCACAGGCTCCAGACGCACAGGCTCAGTAGTTGTGGCTCACCGGCCTAGTTGCTCCACGGCATGTGGGATCTTTCCAGACCAGGGCTCGAACGCATGTCCCCTGCATTGGCAGGCAGGTTCTCAACCGCTGCGCCACCAGGGAAGCCCAATGGTCTCGTTTTAATTCTGTCATCATATTTCTTTTGGTGGCTTCATAGACTTACTCAGATGCCCTCTTTCTGTTGTTGATGTTTAAATAAAGAAAGCTCAGATGGGCAGTTTTTCTTTCCTAAAGTAATGTGGGACATTTTTAATGGGTAAGGTATGGCAAGCGTTATTTTCTGCTATAGCTACAGGAGTCAGAGCTACCCCAGTTCTCTTTCTAATGCATCTTGTTGTTTGTCTTTTAAGTTATTTATTTACCTATATAAATCATAGCATAGGCATTATTTGTCTCTTGTGTAAGTTTTGTCATAAACTCTTAAAAATGAATGTACCGTGAAGGCAATTTAATGTTTGTCTGGATTTTTGCAGACTCTCAGCAGGTTCAAGAATCGGGAAAGATTTTTTAGAACTTTTCTGAGGGTAAGAAAGAAAGCAACTTTTATAGCTCTGCAAAGTAGGATTCCTTGCCTACTAAAAAACATTCTTAAAACCCTCCTGCAGCTTCCATAAAACACTTTATTTAGCTGTTCTTTGCATTTTGAATAAGCTTCATCTTTGGGGACATAATTTATTTGTGGAAAATATATTTTTTACTTTATATTGTGTTTTTTTTATATTGTGCTTTATACCATTTTACAAGATGTTTTTATATGGATCTTTAATTCCATTTGCTCTAATACAAATTTATCGGTGTTTGCATGCAGATATTTTCCAGTTTTTCTACGTCAAAAGGAAAATGTGTGAAGAAAAATCAATCTTTGGCTGAAAGATTTGTGTGTGTTATCAAGTGAAATATAGACATATATTACTTTTCCAAACAGTAGATCTAAAAGATGTAGAGATGACGATGATTTTGTGTTAGAAATATTAGAAATACATTGTTCAAGAAAATGGCCACTGCTTTTCCTCGAGGGTTTTGCAGCTTGGATGGAGAAACATTCTGTACTGTTGGCATCGTCCTAAGTGGAGTTTTGATGGGGCTTGTGGAATCCTCATCAAGACTTCCAATGCAGAGAATGTAAACAAAGCGCTACTGTCAGTATCCTCTGAGAAACAGGATGGGGGAGGTTCAGAGGGCAATGTTGGTATTTTGCTTCACATAATTATCCAACTTTGCTTTCTCTATAACAAGTCTATGCTATGTTAATTTTTTAATTAAAAAATCATAATAATTCCTTGAAAACTATTATACAAGAACACCTTTAGCTATTTGGGCCATTGGTAGAGTTGCCCTTGCCACCTGCAGAAGTTCTGCTAAGGAGGTATTTGAACTGCATATTGAAAACAGAGTCAAACTACATCCATGATGGAAAGCGCACTGTGAAACGCCACGAAATACTCCCTTTCTACAGGTTGGAAATTGCTATAAAGTAGTCCTAAGAATATATTAGAGTTAGGTGGCTGTCTCTAGGATGGCATCAGGCAAGTTTGCAGAGACAGGTGACTATATGGGGCTCAGGCATGATTTTGAATCTCTCTGGTTGGAAGACAAAGCCATCCTCTCGTTATATCCATGGATGCCATCCTGTGGGAATGGCAGCCTTGTCAGGTACTGACCCAGGTGTAGGCACCATTTGAAGTGAAGGAAGCACCTCGCAGGATGGAGCATTTGGTCCTGGGCAGTCAAGCAGAGACCCAGCCTGGCGGTGGCCATGATGCCAGCTCTGCGTGCATGCTGATGGGATCTGATTAGAGCCTGCATCTTCACTGGGCCAAGGCGGGGCTCCCATGTCAGTTTATTCTGAAGGGTAGCAATGGGGAGTAGGACAGAGCATACAGCCACCTCCTTTTTCTGTCCAAAAAGAGACACAGCAAACTGAATAGGACAAGTCAGTTTTTCTTCACATTTCCAAATGACGTTTCTGTGTGTGTTTGTGTTGGGGTCTGGATTGAAGAGCCCCCTGCCTGCTCAGGTGAGGCCCATCCGGACAAAGGATGCTCCTCTTCTGACTCCACACACTGCTACCTTGATTAGTACTGAGAAGAAGTCACACTGACAATGCAAGCTCTGGGTCTGGGCTTAGGAGTTGGGATGCATGTGTTTGTGTGTGTATATATATATACACACATAATATATATATATATATATATACACACACTATATATATGTGTGTATATATACATAATATATATATGTATGTATATACATAATATATACTATACATGTGTGTGTATATATATACATAATATATATACTATATGTGTGTGCATGTATATATATACACAAAATACATATGTACTATGTGTGTGTATATATACACGTTATATATATACACTATGTGTGTGTATACATAATATATATATATATATATGCTATATATGTGTATGTATATAGAGATATAAAGACATCTTTTCATATTCACCTCCCCTTTCGTCCAGGGTAGGCTGGTTCCGAGCCTCCCTGCCACAAAGCCAAGGCCAGCCTTTGGACAACAGAGGCACCCAATCCGGCTCTGTGCAGCTGCCAGTGGCTTATGCAACCCGCTGCTCTTTCCTCCGAACTGTTGCAAAAGTGACCACTGAGACCTCGGGCTGAAAGGTGTGACGTTTCCTAGGAACACCATGTGAAATCCCCTCCTCGGCCCGTGCAGCTGGCAGGGAGCGCATCTCCCAGGAGGGCCCACCTTCACCACCCAGAACTCCCTCCAAGCCCGGGATGACGGGCCCGCTGCTGCTTGAGCACCAGGAGAGAGAAATGGTTTCCGTTTATATATCAGAGACTTTCAGGCTTCCACACATAAACTCTGAAGCTCACTAATGCATCATGATAAATAAATCATCCAATGATCTGGTTGTGAAAGAGTCATTCAAAAAAAAAAAAAAAAAGTCAGCCTCTGTGATGAACCTACGGCTTCTGGTCTGTAGGGGGAGCAAGAGCTCCATTCCCACTCCAGCATCACCGCGTGTCTCCGCGGGTCAGACCCCACATTGAATAGGCCTTTATCACCACGACAGAGCCAGCTTGTCTATGGATCCAGACCTGTAAGAAAGAGGATCAAATCAGCATGCGTTTTGACAGTGTAAGCTGCAATCTTAAACTCAAGGCTGAGAGCGAGAGCTCAGAAAAGGAGCAAGCTTGTATTCACCCCATGAATCGCCCACAAGAATTCCCTTCTGCCAGATCTGTAGGATCAGTTCAGTTGATTACAAGAAGACTTCCTTACCCCAGACATGAATGCACGCACTGGCTGCTTTTGTGAAGACCAACGTGGCAGAAAAACAGCAGAGAGGCTGTCTTGGCCCACAAGAGAGCAGATGAAAGGGCCCTGGAAAGGGTTAAGTGGGTGATCTTAATTAGCTCTAGGAGGGGGACTGAATTTTCTGGGCCCCTATTTGAAGTGGTTAAGCCAGGTTCAGGTGTGTGACCCAGGGACCACGTGACGTCGTGATGTGCCCCAAAGGAAAATTCATGGGAGGCCTTAAGCTGATGGTGGAGGCCTGCAGGGTCCGTCCACGATCCACACCTGCCCTGCACACCCCTCCCCTCAGCCCAGCTGCGTCCACATTCTGCTCCTCAACAAGACGGGCCGGACTTGAGGTCACTACACAGAAGAGGGTCACAGTGTGACTGGTGAGAGTGACCCAGAGAATCCAGAGCCTGCTCCAGACCACATTTCCAGGCCAGCAGAATGTCTTTGTAAACATCTATATTTTATAGGGCTCTACTTTTGTCAGCTTGACTATAAAACTAAAATTAAAATCTACTTGGTGGCATGACTAAAAGTAGTATCTGGAGTGTGTGTAATGCTCTGCCCCTTCTTACTGATGGCTATAGAAAAACCATTTGTGACCAGATCTTAACCATCTTCTGTGAGCCCTGCACAGAGAAACACGTACTCGTCATCCTTAGATGGGGCAAAAGACACACTTCCTGGGACTTCTCTGCAGTCCAGTGTTTACGACTGCACTTCCAATGCTGGGGACCTGGGTTGGATCCCTAGTTGGGGAACTGAGATCTCTGCATGCCGCATGGCACAACCAAAAAAGGAAAAAGAGAAAGGCACATTTCATGTGGGAATGGTTTCTAAAGGCAGTTGTGAAAATACTTCTCCTTTTTCAATTTTTAAACAAAGGATACTAATCATAGGGGCTGGGGATAGTGTGTAGAGGAGGAGGGGTCTGGAGAGTTAAGGGACCTTGGATAAGTAATCTAGAACCCACAGGAAAGACCCCAGCTCTGGCCTCTTGCACCACCGGAAAGGGATGAAGACAGGGGTCTGCAGACGGGTTGAGATAAAGATAGAAAACAAGCTTGGACCTGGAGCACCATTCCCAGGGCTGGTCTCCGCCTCCCCAGGAGAAGTCTCCATAAAGAAGGTACCCAAACGGAATGATGGATGGGGAGGGCCTGGGCCATACCATCCACTGCACCCTAAATAAGGAGGCGGGGGTCCCTTGGACAGCTCCCACCCGAAAGGCTGCTGTCGGTAGAGTTTCCTTACAGGAAATGTGAGGAGGGATAGCATTGGGTTCGTGATCTCCAGATAAAACCCGTTTGTTCCTACCAGAGCCCTCTCTTCAGAGATGACCACTCAGCACATTTGAAGAGCACAGGCCCTGATGGGAGCTTAAGTCCTCAGAACACTTAAGAAAATGAAGAAAAGCTTTATCCACTCTTCAGTCTGAAATAACGAGTCAGAGGGGATTAGGGTCAAAAAAGCGAACAAAAGCGGTAAATTTGTTGTGCTGACAGAAATAAGACTTACGCAAAGACACTTAACTTAGTCTTCTATCAAATTCTCAAACTAACCATATTGTTAAGAAAAAAGAAAAAACTGTTCAAGAGCTGTCTTTCCATGTAGAATAACAGGAGGACGGTGTCAACAACTGAGAAAATGAGTGTAAATCACCGTGATTAACATTCAGTGCGGAGGGAGGGGACGGTGCTCTTTCTTCTCATTGGAAGTGGTGTGCAGGGCTGTCTGGGGTTGGGGACTTTGCTGTGTAAAGAGCAGGAATTTCTACGCTCACGGATTTTTATAGGTAGTATTGATGGCAGGCCCATAAAATCTATAATTAATTTTATAACTTGTTTTATAAGGAAAGAAAACAATAAGGACATCTTTACCTACTTCATCTTGCTAACTCTTCCCCATGGGCCTTTCCATGTATACTAAAAAGGAGTAATGGCAAAAAGTATTGGGAAATCTTCATTGTAGGTCATCTAGTTACATTTTTAACTCCACTTTAATATGATGGCATCAGGAACTTCTCACACAGCCAGCCAGATTGGATTGAGGAAAGTATGACCATGGCCGTGCCAGACGTGTACTAGACTTGGTGGATAAAGGCTACAAGCGGTACTGGCTCTGATCAGCAGAAATAGGAATCTCTGCCCAGTGATCAAGCTCTGTCCTAGGAAGTGACCCCTTTACTGTGTCCAGTCGACAAATTGACATCAAGAAGGAAGTGCCCACACCTGGGAAACTTTCTTTATACATAATCTACAGAATCATTGATTCCAAGGGGAATCTCTATATCATACTGACATTCTTTTCTCAACCTAATGGTTTGCTTTATTATCTGGAAGTGTCTCAACTGAACGCAGCAATATGCCGTGAGTCCACCACTGACTCCACGCCCGGCTGTGCCCAAGGATGACCAAGGCGCTGGGTCCTCAGATGAGGCAGACATGCAGCAGGGCTCCAGCTGTCCTGGGGTGGAAGCGGCCTCACCCTGGCAGGGAGGACACTGCTCGTCTTCCTGCTGCTCTGGCATCTAGTGATTCGAGGCACTTTTCAACCCAGGATTGAAATGTGTTTCTGTTTTGAAACCCGAGGCCCAGGTGCCATACATGACATTGTTTCGAAAATCCTGCAATGGGCTTTTCTGAAATCAACTTCATAGACTTTGTACACAGACGGATCTTTGAATTCATTTTATTCCCAACAAACATTTTATACCTTAGGAAACCAAATGTTTATAACTTTTTATACCTTAAGAGCCAAATGTTTCATTAATATTTCAAAAAGCATGTGTGAGCCCTGTAAGATGATATGATTGTGCTTTTTGTTTTCTAAATTCTCTTTCAAGCATGGATTATTTTATATCTCCCTTCAATATTATTACCAGTCTGTAAAGAAGAATACTAATTAAATCAACAAAAAGAGTGTGTTTTGGTAAAGCAGTAATAGAAATATATCCTAATTTTTTATGGGAATTCACATGCTGCTCTATGTCAACCATGACAGGGGCAATAAGATACCCATGCTTATAGTATATTACCAGCTGTTACATAATCCACTGGGGGAATCCTTCCAGGATTTAAATTTAAATTCAAATTTCATATGGATTCCTCAAATGCAGGTGTTACACCGTCCTTCAAAAGCAGTTGGTAAAATTTGAGAATATTTTGCCACTACTTTGCAAACATTTTTCAGTAGTTTTCAAAATAGTTTACAAATATTTTGAAACACAAAAGAGGAAGAGGAAGAATAGGGATAAAGCAGAGGACAAAACAGGAGAGAGGTGGTGGTTATGACAGGAGAAGAAGGGAGACAATAAGAACAAGATCTAAATGCAGCTTTGGGAAGAGTGAGTGGAGGATGGAGAGGGAGAAATCAATAATATTCACACTGTGATGTTCTCCTTCAGACTGTTGTTAACCCAAATACCATAGAATGTTGACTATCTTGTTCTTATGTTTTTAATGATGAAAGAGGTAGGCATTTCACCACTTGAAAAGGAAAAAAGCAAACAAACAAAAATCCAGAACCTGTAGGCAGGCAAGTGTGCTTGATGGAAATGAAGAGAGATGACTCAGCGTGTCAGCAGGGGCTGGTCTGGCAGGAAATTAACCTGCAACTCTGCCTGGGATTGTGCCTGCATTTCCAACATGCTGGCTGAGAGGTTCACAGAGAGGACACAGGGGGAAGAGTGACATCACTGGGCTGAGGGAGGGAGGACACGCACCTGCATGCACCAGCCACATCAGCCCTTAACAAGGCTCTAGGCACCAAATCCACCAGCGCTGCACAGGGAGGACATGGGAGGTCTGAAGATGCATTTTCAGGCTTTGTTTCTTTTAATGCTGCCTGGTCTGTACCTCCGTCCTCAATGACCAGACTCCTTGGGCCTTGAACTAGCTCCTGGGCTGCCATTATAAAGGACCACAAACTGGATGGCTTTAAACAACAGAAATGTATTCTTTCACCGTCTGAATGACAGAAGTCCAACACCAAAGTGTGGGTAGGGCCGTGCTCCCTCTGAGGGCTCCAGGGGAGAACCTGTTCCGAGCCGCCCTCTTAGCTTCTGGACACAGCCCTTGGTTTTGGTGCTCCGTATGTGGCTTGCAGACACACTGTTCCAGTCTCCACCTCATCTTCACAAGACCTTTCCCATCTGTGTCTCCTCTTCTTACAAAGACACCAGTCAGATGGCATTAGTCCCACCCTAACATCATCTCAACTGAATCACATATACAAAGATCCTATTTCCGAATATAGTCACATTCACAGGTACCAGAAATTAGAAATTCGACATGTCTTTTGTGGGACACAATCCAACCTGTACAGGCACTGAATGATATTAAAAATGAGCACTGCTGCTGCATCACAGCCTCACTGGTCATCTGCTCCAGGGAGTCAGGAAAGCATCCTCAGGGACCATCTGTCTTCCCATGCCCATCCTCCGTCTCCCCATCCGTATCTCCATCCACTCACATGCTCCCGGGCCTGAACTGCAGCTCAGGGCCACGTTGGGTCAGCCCCAGAAGTAACCCCCAAAGTCAGAAGAAGTTCTAAATGGAGAAGAAGAGAGAGGGAACTGTGTTTCTGAGATGGTAAACTTAAATCATGGTTTTTGTGATTTGCTGTAATGTCTAAGTTAAATAAAAATCAGCTTAACCTTAAGGCATTTAAAATTTGTTATTTAGTTAAATTCTTCATCTTAAAGAAGGTGTTATACCACCCTCTTTTTGATTATCCTGATAGGAAAAAAAAATACTTCTTTCTACCAAAAGAAAAAAATCATTCTGATAATTAGTGACTATTCCTAAAAGGTGTGGATTTCTAGAAATGTATGCCAGTTAAATAGAGGTGTAAACAAGTGTGTATTTGCAAACAGAATCAAACATCCTTATTTGTGATAAAACATTTTAAACAATAACTACATCCCCTGTTAAAGGGATGGTAAGTTACCTCAGTGCATCATTAGAGGGTATTCTCTTCAGCCACAAAATAACACTCTCAAAGTGTCTTTCCATATAAGGGAAAAGCCTCACAATAAAATGGTAACTGGTTAAAGAGATTCTCAAAAACATGTTTAAGAACCAGGTATACCTCCAAAAATAATTGTGAGGATTTCTCTTGATGGTATAATTACAGCAGATTTTTATTTTCTTCTGTGCACTTTTTTTTGTGTGTGTTCTCCAGATATTTCATAAAGTAAATGCATTGCATTTATATTGAGAACAGAAATAGTCAGGGTGATTTGGTGAGTGTGGGGGGGGACCTACCCAGTGCCCAGCTATGGGGGGAAATCAATGTGATGTTGATAATGGATGCAGTGGGGACCATACAGTGATGCCACATCCCAAGCAGAGGTGTCATATCCCAAGCAGAGATGCCCCATGCAAGTTTTGCAGGCTTTGCTTTGTTTTAAATTTTAAATGAGAAGTGGAGGTGATATTCCTGCTAGAAAAAAAAAAAAAAAAAAACTTTGGCAGAAATAAACATTTTGACAATAACACTGAATTATAGAGAACACTACAGCAAAAAAAAAATCATAAGTGCCATGGCTGTGATAAAAGATAATAATTAACAGTCACAGACAAAGCTTCCATCTTAGTTTCTGACAATGCAAAATGAAACTGAAAGAATTGCTTAACCAACTGTGAAATCAACCCAAATTGTTTTTAATTATAGACCTCATCTTATGACAACTTTCTAACTTTTTATTTCCAGTGAACCATAAGGAAGAGATGAAGATATTTTCTTCCCATCTGTTTTCATGCTATCAAACAACATACTTAATGGAAATTACCTTAGAGATTCCAATTGAATATTCTTCTTCTTGACTTGAGCTCTAAAATCATCTGTGAATTTCCAAGGAACATTTGAGTTAAATTTGAATAGAAAGAGAAGAGCCTCACGCTGGGAATAGGGGAGAGACGTGATATACAACATCAATGTGGAATAATCCTGTTCATGGGGCATTTTCAATTCTTCATCCTCAGACTGACAAACATGCCACACTCTCTCTGTGATAATAACATGGTGCAGAGCCTCAGGACCTCATCAATCCATTCAGAGCACAGGTACTGAGTCCCTGCTTTGTACACTGCTGAGGGTGCTGGAGACCATGAACCAACAGACAAAGATCACTGTCCTTATAGAGGTTAATTTCTGGTCACGTCTGAATGGGTGTTAATATATTAATTCAATAGGATTTTTCATGACCAGTCATTTGCACCACATGTTCAGAGGTGCTGGGTCCCCACTGTGCACACCGTTGTGCAGTTTAAACAGAGGGTAGCAGGGAGCCCAGAGTTAAGGGGTACACTGACTCCAATAGGTCCAAAGGGGATCCCATCAATGAGGCTGGAATAATTGACCATAATGAACTAAGCAGATCCCTGAGGGAATAAACATGATGATGGCTCCCAGTGGCCCATGGAAGACAGTGGAAAACAACACAAAGTAACATCCAAATAGTTGTCAGATTTAGCTGGGAGTTTGAAAGTAGCATAACTGAATATTAATATCTATATATATTGGAAGGTTGGGAGAGAGGGAAGAGAGAGAAAGAGAGAGAGAGAGAGACAAAGAGGAAGCTTAAACACACGACAATGAGAAAGGAATAAAGTCAAAGGCTTGCTGGGCTCTGTAAACAGAAATAGGAAAAGTGGGGAACACTTTAATTGTGTAGGAGAGATTTCCCATTAAGAGAGGCTTTAAAAATCTTCAAATGGTCAGAGTCATTTCCAGAACTGAACTGCTTGTCTGCCACAGCAGGAAACCATAGAAACACCAGAACCCAGGAACCAGGAGAGGACTTAAGTTGGCTCAATCTGGAATCTTTGTGGTCTTTGTGGATCAAGATCCAAAGCTAACAACCCAGGATCTGGTTCTGAATTGAGTAAAAAGGAGACCTTGCTCTACATGGATTGTCACAACACATTTTAATACACATGAGAAAAATGAAGAGCTGAGAAGATACAGGAAAAAAGAAAAATCTTTCCAAATGGGAGAAATATCTCACCAGAAAATTGAAATGACAGAATAGTCCAGAAATAATATTGATAGAATGTTTAAATTATTCAAGAAACAAATACATGAAGGAATAAGCATCATCTGTAAAAATAAATTAAAATGAAAGGATTAAAAATACATTTAATATTTAAAAGAATCAATTAAAAATTCTAAAAATAAAATATAGAAAACAAATACGTTTTTAAAAACTTGATAGAATACATAAATTCTAGATTAGAAACTGCTAAAGAGAGAATTAGCAAATGTGACGACAATGATTAAAAACACACACATCACAGAGAAAAATAAAAGTTCAAAAGTTTAAACAAAAGAAAGAAAGAAATGATGGACAATACTTAAAGTGATAGCAGTCATGCACTTTTTCCATGGCTTTTAGATATTCAGCATATATCCAGTGCTGAGAAGAAAAAATACAATGTAAAATGGATACATTTTAATGAAATAAATTATAATAGAAAATGCATGAGATTTAAAAGAAAAAAAAACTTATAATCACCAATGTGGATAATTACATTGTCATTAGGCATCTCCTCCACAACTACAAAACCTGGAAAATCAGAAAAAATACATCTTTGAAATGCTGAGGGACAATAATTGTTTATAAATAGGTAGAAAGTAGATACATTTCTTTATGGTAAAGATAAAATCATGGATTATAAAAAAATGCTGCACATAATTCTTGACTGGAAGTAGGGAGAGAAACTGTCCTGGAAAGAAACACAAAGAAACACACCTAACTAATAGTATCATATTTCAGTTTAGTACTACTTTAAGTTTTGAAAAAAAATCCGAAGAAAGGCAGAATATTACTATTTGAGTGTTCTGGGTGTTTGCTTTGTTATAAGCACTCTCTGTGTGTCTTCACCATGCTGAAATGAGAGCTGCACCTAACATGGATAACACAGGTACTTTCTGACACTCTTTAACATTCCATTTTATCACTATTAATTTATTTTAAAATCCCATCATTATTGAAATTTAGGTTGTTTCCAATGTTTGTTATCATACAGTCCACTGAATTCATATTGTATTTATCCTTATATCTTTTGTATACCTTAGTTATCTCCTTAGGAAAGAAAATCTCAGAAAAATGATTTCTGTGTTAAAAGATGTTTCAGTTTTTAAATATTTTTCAATGTATTTTCAATATACATTTGACAAACCACACTCCTAAAATTTTGTGTCTGATTAAAATACCACCCAAAATGAATCAAATGCCAAGTTTACTGAACCTATGACAATGTGGCCTAGACTGTGATCTGTATTTAAATTATCTAAAGCAGTAGTTAACAGAGCAAACCTTATTTTAGGGATTGAAATGATGGTTGCATCATAATTTTAGATTTTACACATCTACAGTAATAGATATTATATGGGTTACTATCGCTCACAGCTCTTCTTCCAAGCAGGACTCATTGCTAGGACTGCAGCCAGTGTCCAACAGAAAGAAGGGAATAAATCTTTCAATAAAGAGAAGTAAATAAATACAGAGAACCACAGGGAAGTTTAATAACATATGTGAAATACACTAACTGAAAACAATAATGATGGAAAGAATACCAGTGCTAGCTGTACAAGTAAGCACCCACCATGTAGATTCAGGCAGTTTGGGGAACACTTTACCTAAATATTTACATGGCTTATTGATTTAGTTATTAAAGTGCAGCATATTCATACATCTGAGTGTGTGTGTGTATGTATGTATGAAGTAAGGAAGTTTTGTATGTCTTGATGAGTTGGATCTTACTTTTCCTTAACTGAATCACACAAAGTCATCTTAGAGAAGGTCTACCTTAGATCTTCCAAGAACCTTATGAAAATTCATTATAAGTGGGCACTCACTGCCCCGGTTGAGTCTGGTCAAGGTTGCCTCTCCCTACGGCCCTAGCATGTCAAGTTGTCATGGGAAGCTGGAAGGTAGATAGTACATGATCCAAGGGTCTTTGGGAAGGAGGGATAGAGGTGTCTACAGTCCTGCCCAGGTGAGGATCATCATGAGTGGAAGAAAATGAACAGATTGGGTTGATTCAGACTCTTGTCTGTTGTAGAACAGGAGGCCAGGCACCAGCAGTGGGCTCACCACAGGGAAGGGGACTGTGCCGTGGGGTGCAGCTCACAGGGCATGACTGGTTCCCTCACAGTGTGTGGTTAGGCCAGAATATGCTCTGACGCAACCACCTGGACGTGGCACTTGGGTCTTGGGAAGCCCAGTCAGCACCAGCTGGAGAAAGACGCCCCTGTGTCTGGAGCATAGAGGTCCTCGGGGGTCCCTGCAGGTGACATATTTAATTAAGCAAATCAGCACCATGATGGACGAAGGCCTACCAGGCAACATAGATGCAAACATGAATACAAACCAGAAGCTCTCTGGTCAACTCTTTGTGCTCTGCATTCTTTCTCTGCCTAGTCTGTGACATCATGAGAATTCAATCAGACACGAGGGTTCTGGGGAAAGTCAGACATGGGGTGGAAGTTTCAGGAAGGAGGTACTGCATTTCTTGATATTTTGGCAAGAGGAATCTTAAACTTGACAGAAGAACACCTGTTATAGAGATGTATATATTCATCTTGGGGATTGGACAGATAAACGATTGCCATATATTTAAGAAGAATGGAGAGAAGAAAAGTCAGGTGATCCTCTCAGGTAAATTCCAGCTGTGATTTCATTGTGAAATATGGATGCGGTTACTACCGAGATAACATATCAACCCTTGGTTGAAACAATACTGCAGGGCATGTCTACTGTCATGGAAGGGGGGAAGTTACAGGCTCATTAGACTGTGGAGCACTGGCTTGAATAAGAGCCTGGTGCAGAGCTTATTTTCTGCTTCTCTGCATTCACATTCCATCAACCGTGATAGCCAAGCACTGGAACAGATTTTGTGGTTCACTGGGCCACAGTGATCTATCATGCCTACAGTGGGGAAGTGGTTTCTGAGCTCACAGAAATCCTGAGGTGGAGAAAGAGGTCACTGGACTGGACGTGACCCCACATTCCCACCTTTAAGAGCAGCATATGAAGATTCCACTCATGGATCCTTGTTCTACTCACCTGGGGAGACACACAAGCCCCCTCAGAGAGGCAGCCCCAAAACAGTAAAAGCAAATGCTGTGTTCCCCAGACCCTCTCATTTATTGTGCTAAACAGACCAAGTTCTTCTGCCATATATGTAAAATGCATGTAGATATATTTACATAGATACAGAAAATTCATTGAGATAAATTTTAAGAGAGAGGGAACGTATCTTTAGTGTGGGTCTGTGTTATTACCCAACCCTTCTCCCAGCAGAACTGAAAGGCAGGCACTCTTATCCTGTTGTAGGAGTCCAAGATCGGGAATGTTGATGCAATGAGCTTCAGGGTGACCTCAGAATCACGTGTTTCTGCCACACCATGCAGGTGCCAAATGACCGTGGCTTCTCTTCCCATACTCCAGAGCCCCCTGTGCCTACTTCTAGGGTCACTCTTTCCTAAATGGCTTCCACTGGCCTTTTCAAATGTGCAGTTAGAATGACTAGGAGTTGTTGTGGTAAAGAAGAGAGAGGTTGGCCCCCCAGGCCTTGTTTTGATGTCTTCACTGCTGCTTTAAGTCCAGCATGACCGGCTCATCACAGCGTAGACACCTTTGTCTCCTGCTGAACTGACCGGTGGCTTTGAATTGGTCTGAATGTCATGCTGACCCCTGGTTTTCCCTCACCCTCTTACCCGCCTTACAAGTCTCTCCCTGTGTTTCTGGCCTTGATGCCGAATGTGTGGTGTCCTCCTGCTTTGGTCTAAACATCAAAGGGTGCTATGGAGATATCTCCATCTGTTAGCCCCATGGGCGTTGTCAAAGAACCCACTGCAAGGGAGATTGATTGATAGATCAGGATGAACTCTTACTATGCCTGCTCCAAGTTAAAGGAACCCCTTGAAAAGGGGAAAAAAATCAATTGAATGAATGTTTTGTCCATTTAACTCGAGACACAAAGTTATAATCATGTACCTCCTAAATTGATATTGGAATTGTGTGTATATTTGAGGTGTTATATCCCATTACATAGATCAGTTGTCCTCAGTCAAGGTTGATTTTGCCTCAGGGAGCATTTGGCAATGACTGGAGACATTTTTGATTATCGTGACTGAGATGAGGGAATCTACTAGCATCTAGTGGGTAGAGGCCAGGGATGCTGATAAACTTCTCACAACACAAGGACAGCAACAAGCACAGAATAATGCAGCCCCAAACATCAATCCTGCCAAGATTGAGACACCTGGGTATTGACAGAGTTAAAGGGTTGATTTATGTACTCATGCACAGCTAGCTTGATAATTTTCACAGAGTCAGAAAAATATCTAGTTTTATTTCATCTTACATTATGACAAGTTTTTCAAAACACTCAGACTGGTATAATTGCGGAAAAAAATGTTAGCATTTGTGATCTGTTAATTTCACATTCTTATATAGATTGTTTCATGACTTTTGATTAAACTTTCAAAAAAACAAACAAAAAAGCTGCTTTCCTCTGTGAACAGTAAAATATCTGAAGGTTCTGTGTCATATGGAAAATACCTAAATATTTCATTTCTCTGTTGATTTTATTTTGGGACCTGGAATCTCTACAGAAGGTCTGTGAGATTAGACAGCATTTGTGTTGGAGTTGAGACAAGGCAGCAACTGTGAAGGTGATTCCCAGTAAGGACATGACACAGAAGATAGGATGGCTTCCTCCCTCAGAAGATCACAGCCTTTGTAGACAAAGACTGTACTGTATGTTGTTAAACATCAGGCCCAACATACTTCATATTAGAGCACATATCCCAGTGTCCAATGAAAAGCATTTAAGAATATTGATTGATTGATTGATTGACTTGCCTTCTTTCATTACTTGATACCTACTACAAAATATTTTTTGAATGAGAGTTTTTGTGCAAGTCTTCTCATTCTTTAACTATCACAGAAACAAACTGACTCAATGACAATGAGAGAGTGACCTTTCTTACTTAAATCCAAGCTAATTTTTCCCTCTACTAAATCAAACAACAAATTCCAAAACAAAATATAAAATGTGTAAACTTCAAAGAAGTTCACATGTACCAGAAAGCTCAAAAAGGTACAAAATCAGCTGAGGTGTTAATGAGCATGAGAACCTAGACTGTACAGAGCATTCATTCTGGGAACCAAGAACCCATGAATGGCAAGAGAAAGACAAATTAGAAGTATTTAGGAAATTGGGCTTTATGGTAAAAGTGAAATAGTTTGGCAGCACAAGGCTCTGTTCAACCCTTCCAAGAAGACTCAACAGAAAAATTTATGTGAATAGAGGAATCTGCAGGCTACATCTTCCCTCACTTCCCCTACTCATAGGGAAGGAAAGAAGGAAGGAGGGTGAGAGGGAAGGAGGAAAGGAGAGAGGGAGGGAGGAGATTTGGGACACTATGAAATGTTTAGCTAATATGTCATTTCATAACTTTTTTAGGATTCCATTGTGAGGACGACTAGGTAATTCTATCAATAACCTGGCTCATTAGAATGTGAATTAGAATATGCCATAAGGGTAAACAGTCAATCAAACAAACCAATGTTCAAAAGCTTCATATTCAGTGCTGTGGCCAAGTGTTTACTGAGCTCCTACTACGTATGGGCCTGGAGCTAGGAACATCACAGGACACAGAGATTCCTCCAGAATCTGTCCCTTCCTCCAAGTTGTTTGAAACATAATAAAGGACTCATTATTTAATTTATAATGATTTCATCAATGAAATTCTGAAACACAAGATTAGAAAAGGATTTCATTGTTTATTTCAAAAATCGAACCTCAAACCATTTATGACATTATTTTCTAGAAACAAACTACATGTTTACATTTTTTATTTGGGGAAATAGACAATTTTGTCCCTAATTATAACATTAGCTTAAAGTGTTTCAAATACAAAGTGATAGAATGGATGATATTAAGAAAGCCATTGGACACAGGGTAAAAAGCATTATCCTAAAATGAATTTTTCTCTCCAGTATGTGGCACTGGGAGAATTCTGGTCTTTAGCATTTTCCTATCTGTTAACATGACTCTCCAGCTAAAGATGCTCTGAAAGCCCCCTGACAACTCTGTGGACATATGTTTTCCTGGTTTCTAAAGTGACTGAAAGCCCTCCCAGAAGCCAGAGTCAGGTGTAAGCCCTCCAAACAGCAGTGGGGTGGGAGGGACAGTGCACACCATCCTGACACACAGGCCTAACACACAGAGATCTTATCAGAGCCTTTGGACACATACTGCTTAGTGATTCTGTTTTATTTATTTTACAAAAAGCAACTTTAATATTCTGTGGCTAAGGAGTGTATGTCACTGAGGGGCAGACTAGAACCCATGAGTTGGTTATTGGCAAGATAACAGACTGGGATGCATTTATGTTTTGAGGAGATGATTTGAATTGTGCACTTGAATGTAAACTTGATTGTCCAGATCAATGTGAGAATAACACAGTTGTGCTGCTTTGCGTGGGAGAGACCAGTGGGAACACAAAGAGATGTTCTGAGATCCTGGCAATGCCTGGCCGGCCCTCTGGAGAGGCTTCCACTGGTCTCACCCTTGGAGAGAATAGACACGGGGCTGGTATATGCTTTACCATGCCCGGCTAGTGCCCTTCTTCCTTAGAGAGAAATAAATAAATGAGGCTTTTAAGGCTTCACTCATATGATCCTAGTGATTAAAATTGTTTGATCTCTCCCATCCTCTGGCTTGGTTTGGTGCAAACAATTTAGGAAATCTAAGCCCATCCCCTTTGACAGTGAGATGGTTAAGATACACCTGAAGTTTTGTTGAGACCAGTTGGGCTGTAATTGTATAGAATAAGTCTAAGTTATGACTGTCAGATCCATGAGATAGTATCATATTTCACATGAGTTTCCCAAATATTTGTATAAAATAATCTTCAAAGTGTCTCTTAAGTTTCCCTTATGATTTACTATTTTTCTGTTATACAATATCCATTAAAGCAATTTAGTCTCCATACTCTTAAGAAATACCTTGAGAGTTTCATCATTTAGGGAATATTTAAACAAAGAACAAATGTGTTAATGCAGCAACCCAGCTAAAAGTTCTAATTAAAATAAACTTAGAACTGGTGATTGGATCTATTAAGTTAGACATTGATAGATGGGGCGGCTGAACCTTACAGTTTGGAAAAGCTTAATATAATAAAGGTCAATGTCTTATCGAGGTTTTATGTATACTTTTAATTTTTTTGTAATATATACTTCAAAATATTTTTAAACTTAGTAAAACTGTAAAAATAAAAATATTTGGAGTAAAGATAAGAAAAGCAGAATCTACTATGAGAATGACTTCATCTACTAGTGGGGAAGTTTCAAGTTACTAAATAGAGCAGAATTTGCATAAATCTTAACAAAACAGAATGGTAACATATATATATATATATATATGTATAAAATTTTCTATACATATGTCACAGATTATATATATGCACCACAAATTGCATAATTATATTTCCTATATTTTTGACAAATAATCAAATTTATGTAATTCTTTATCAAATCTAAACTATCTTCAATACATCTTACAGCCCAACAACCAAATTTCAGTAAATGTCTCAGTAAGTTCTCTTTGCTGCCTCGTATGAAACAGATGAAAGCTGCACTGTCATGGAGCCCTAGGTGGTTTGGACAGATCACAAAGGACTTCCAGATATCACATACTATTTAAAAATTTATACTTGCAGTGTCTCAGCCTTTCTGTAAGGTAGAAAAAAATTAAAGATGTCTTATTTTGTTGCTGGAGATAATAACAAGTCAACTAAGAAGGTGCAGCTTCTGCAACATGAGGTCTTACAAAAGGCTGGGGTCTCTGTAATCCTAGTTTCATGTGAGAAGGGCTGTCTCCTTTCATTCCCCAAGATACTTTTCCTCTTTAACAACCAAAAAAAAAAAAAATATTTGCCTTGGTTCACAGAAGTTCATGTTTAAGGAATAAGTATTATATGGTGAGTAAAATTCTGTTTTTTGACCTTTAACAAATCACATCTAGAAGACAGATCTACTAGTTCAGAAAGAACAGAATGGGTAGAGTTTGCAGTGCAGAGTGATGGCGGAAGTGCTCTGGAGATGTGCAGTCTCCTTGGAGTACTCAGCAGACCACTTAATTTGTATGAGGAAACCAAGAATAGGGAAAGAACCCCCAAAAAAGAGCAGAGGGAAATAGAACTCAGCCCTCACAAACAGCTGAGACCTGGGCTTGACTCTGCCAGCCAGAGTGGAAACTTCATAATTCATGAGGTATTTGGGAGGGCACTCAGCAATGGGGAATTGTAAGCTCTTGACAAAAGATAGCTTGGATCCACCAAGTAAATTTTTAAAGCAAGACCCAAAGTTATAAACTGTTTCCAGTCAATTTAACTGCATAGTAGAACAAACTCAACAATACTTACCAGGGTACAAAATTATCCAAAATTCTACAAGGTGAAGTTCACAAAGACTGGTATTTAAAAAAAAAAAAATACTCAACAAGCATTCAGAAAAAATATGATCTATGATAGGGAGAAAAATTTGTGTAAATTAACCCAGAACTGACATAGATATTGGAATTAGCAGACAAACATTAAAACAATTATTATAATGGCATTCCATATGTACTAAATGTTAACTTGAGGCACAGAAAATATTATAAAAAAAAACCCACTGAAGCTGAATATATAAAGACAAAAACTGCAACATCTCAGATGAAAAGTATTCTGAGTGCAATTAATGGGACACTAGACATTGCAAAAGAAAATGCTAGTGATATATTACAGTAGAAACTATTTAAAATGAGACACCTAGAAGAATGACAGAAAGAAAAGATTTGAAAAATGAACAGAACATTATCAGATATGGAACAATTTCAAACAGACCAATAAGTTTATAATTGAAGTCAGCAAAAAAGAGAAAGGCAGGAAAAATGTTTGAAGAATAGTAGCCATAGAGTTTCAAAATTTGATAAAAACTTTAAACCACAGAAGTATAATGAATCCCAAGTAGAAGAGACATGAAAATAATCACACCAAGTTTCATCCTAATCAAATTGTTCAAAACCTATAAATTAGCTAGCTATGCCGTGTAACAAATCACCCCAACACTTAGTGACTTTAAATATGTATTATAATCTCAAAATTTATCTGGCTGCTTCTGGCTCTGTCTCTAACAAGACTGTAACTGCGGTGTTGATCAGGACTTCGAAGATAGACTGGGAGAGAAATTGATCCTAAACTTATCCATGCAGTGGCTGTTGTCAGGCTTCAGGTTCTCAGTAACAACTGGCTGAAAACATCACTTACTTGCCACTTGGACCTTTCCATAAGCTAGCTCATAACACATAGTTGGCTTCCATCAAAGTGAAAGAGAGACACAGACAGAAGACAGAGACTTTTGTAATTTAATCTCAGAAATGATATCTGCTATGGTCTGAATGTCTCGCTCCAAAATACATATGTTGAAATCCTAATACCCAATGTGAGTACTATTAGGACATGGGGCCTTTGGCAGTTGCCAAGGTCATGAAGGTGGAGCCCTCATGAATGGGATTAGTGCCCTGGTACAGAGGGGCCTGAGAGAGCTCCCTAACCCTTGCCCTTTCCATAGTGTAAGGATACAACCAGGAGTCCATAACATGAAAGAGAGCCCTCACGTGACAATTCAGAGGCCCTGATCCTGGACTCCCAGCCTCCAGGACTGAGAAATAAATTTATGTTGTTTATAAGCCACTCAGTTTGTGATACTTCATTATAGCATCTTGAGCAGACTGAGAAACTATACCATCACTTCTGACATATTTTATTCATTAGAAGTGAGGAAATAGGTCCAACCCACACTCAAGGGAAAGGATGACATACTACATGGATGCCAGGATATGGGACTCACTCAGGACCATTTAGAGGGTGTCTAGCAAAAAGTGACAATAAAGGGCATCTTAAGAGCAACTAAAGGAAAAAATGATAATGCTAGCTACACAGAAACAAGGATAAGAATGACAGATTTCCTGTTGAAAACAATGCAAGTTACAGACAGTATCTTTTTAGACAGTGGGACATCTTTAAGGTGCTGGCTGGGAGGAGGGCTGTCCACCGAGAATTCTATACCCAGCAAAAATATCTTTCAAAAGCAAAGTGAAATAGTGATATTTGCAGATGTACAAAAGCTGAACAAAATTCTCGTAAAAGGTACACACAAGAAAAAATATTAAAGGAAGGACCTCAGGCAGAAGAGAATGATAAAGATCAATGCAAAGACTGAAATAATTGGAAATGGTCACTACACGGATAAATATATGACTTTTTATTATTTAATCTCTTGACAATAATGAAAATTTATAGTGTAGTTTATAATATGCAAAAGTAATAGGTGTGACAAGTTCACTGGAGATGGGAGGGGAGAAATGTAAGCATACTTGTAAAGTTCTTATGCTTTTATAGAAAATGACATACTGTCCTGGGAAAGCAGGATAGTTTTTTGAGGAACCTCCATACTATCTTCCACAGTGGCTGCACCTATTTACATTCCCACGAACAGTGTACAGGGTTTCCTTTTCTCCACAGCCTCTCCAACATTTGTTTTTTGCCAACTTTTTGATGATGGCCATTCTGAGTGGTGTGAGGTGATACCTCATTGCAGTTTTGATTTACCTTTCTCTAATAATTAGCAATGTTGAGCATCTTTTCATGTGCTTATTAGACCTCTGTATGTCTTCTTTTGAAAAAACGTCCTTTCAGGTCTTCTGCCCATTTTTTAATCAGGTTGTTTGTTTGTTTGTTTGATATGAGTTTTATGAACTATTTATGTATGTTGGATACTAATCCCTTATCAGTCATAGCACTTGCAAATATTTTCTCCCATTCAAAATGTTGTCTTTTGTCAATGGTTTCCTATGCTGTGCAAAAGCTTTTAAATTTAACTAGGTCCTATTTGTTTATTTTTGGTTTTCTTTTTTTTTTCTTTTGCCTTAGGAGACAGATCCAAAAAAATATTGCTAAGATTTATGTAAATGAGTGTTATGCCTATGTTCAGAGACACTTCCTTTAAAGCCCATCCTTCCCATTGCAAGAACAGTAATTTGGGGTAGATAAGTTTTTTTTTGTTTGTTTTAATTCTAAAAAAACACTTAAAAATAAGATCTAAAAATTCAAGAATCCAGAAGTCTTAAGAAGTAGAGTTTGGATGCTTTTAAAACTTTATGAAGATTTTATTATCAGTTCATCCTACAACAAGGAGGGGATATTCAAGCCTTTTCTGTTCTAAGCAAATATATCAACACTTTTCAAGTGTCAAGAGCAGAGAGTAATAAAGTGAATTCCTGGTGAAGGTCTTTGAGAAGGATTTTTCACTGTGAAGAGTGTGGAGAGAAGGGTGACTGGAGTCCAGGTGGGTATGGAGGAGCAAGGGCAACTCATACTTGCTTCCTGTAGCTCAGGGTAGGTCCCCCCCACCTTACACATACATCCCGATGACCCCGTGGAAGGGGAGTCGTGAGAGAAGCAGACCAGCTGGTTGATTCAGGTCAGAAAGATCCAAGGCAAAGCCTGACTCTCCTTTCAGCAGCCCAGAGGGAGGCCCTGAGAAGTCCTCCGCCCTCAAAAAAGTGAGAACGTGACTGAGATCTGCTGGCCGTGCAGACCAGGTCTGAGAGGGGACTGCCAGAGGCTGGGCTAGAAAACCAGGTAATTTCACGGTTCAGGGTGGGCTTTGAACCTCGGCCCCATCCTCTCCTTGCTCTGTGTGATTTTAGGCAAGTCAGTCAAACTCTCTTCTCATCAGCACAAAGAATGTGTTAGCAGAGCCTGTCTTCCGGGTTTGGGATGTTGACCACGGCTGACGTCCTCCATCCAGGACTCAGAACATTGCAGGAAGGTGACAATTATTCAACGTCCATGAAGATGGAACTCCGAGGTGGAAAGCCTGTGGCAGGGAGGGATGCCCTGTGAGACAGTGGCCAGCAGAGGAAGAGGGACAATGGGGGCCAGTCCTGCTGCTCCGTCCTCACTGGAGGACGCACAGCAAGTTCCCTTGGAACGGGGACAGTGGGGGACATGGGACTCTTGTTTCCTAACCTGATTTGTTTGAAACCTGAATGGACTCAATAATGCATAATTACATGAAAGGGACTAGATTAAATGGCTATGTGAATGGAGTTGACACTGAATTGTAGAAAATACAGTTTATGTCTTGCCACTCAGATACACACAGCTGTTGAACCTGCACTTCCTCCAGGTGCCTGTGACAGTGCAAAGAGCATCTGAAGATACACTCCTACAGTAACCACCTCCATGGCCAAATGACAAATAATGGACCCCTCCGAGCCTCAGATTGTGTCAGCAGAAATGTGGATATTAGGTTAAAACCATCTTGTGTCCTTCCAGCTCCTACATCCTAGATTTCTCAAGCTGCCTATTTGATTTAAAAAAACAAAAAAGTCACTGCAAATGGACGTTCCTCAGATCAGGGCTCCTAGTGGTGGAGAAGTCCTCCCAGTGATATTCTGTAGAGGATTCCCAGCCTGCTCGGGGTGTAGGCAAACTTTGTTGTGCACAGACCCTCGTATGTCCGTGTTTCTAGGAGTTATTCCTGGTCTGCGGTGCAGATGGGAGGTTATGCTTCCCCGTTCTTTAGGGTCACAGGAGAGAGAGGGTGGACTCTGGTGTGACCCACAAGCATCCGTTCACTGTCTCGTGGTTCTGCCAACAGCATGCGGCATTTTCTCTGTGTCACACACACCAGGTGTCACTAAGTTTTAGCTCTGTGCACATTAATAGGGATGGGATGAACGGCATTTGTCTTACTTAGAGAAAGTACGCCCGATAGAATATTTGTTTTTAAATGAGGTCCCCTGAGTGCTATTTTCAGTTCTGCTGTCTCAGGTATATACTGTCAAGGGTAATCTTCCTGTTTTGACCAGCCCTGCGATCACCACGGCACCCCCGGCAGGACGCTCTGATATGAGATGCAGCGTCAATGCCACCCCCCCCTCTAACCATCTATAGGTGCAACACTGCGCTTAAACTAAGAATGATTGATTGTTTGCTCTTGGTTTTATCCAATTACACCTAATATGATTTTCCATGAAGATAAGGAAAAATTCATTTCTCATTATGACCCTCAGCACATGCGATAATCACTGTGTGGTTCCCGGGAAAGAATGTCAGCACCGAGGCAACTGACATGCACAATAATTTGTTGGGGGCCACATAGCAGTGTGAGATTACCTATTTGTGGCAATCTCTGTGACAGCCTTAGTTAACAACAAAACAGAACATTAATATGATTTTTCAGAAGAAAAGCTGCTTTCCAAGTTCGATAAATAGAACACATAAACTAATGATTTAAACTAAAATGCTCTAACTGTGGTGTTTTTCCGAAGGGGCAAATGTGAAGCACTGCAAGCTTGGAAGAAGGGCACTGCTGGGTGTCATCCTACAAGTGACAAAAATGACAGGGGATGCAAGTGGGCAGCTTTGCTCTTCTAGAAATATCTAGGAAAGTCTGGAAAACTCTAGAGCAGAGGCTTTGATGCTCAGGGCAAGGACATTGTGTTAGTCTCCTCAGGCTGCCATAACAAAATGGACTGAGTGGTTTAGACAACAGAAATGTATTTCTCAGGGTTCCAGCGTGGTGGGGTTCTGGTGAGCCTCTGTTCCTGGGTTGCAGATGACTGCCTTCCTGCTTGCATCACATACAGAGAGACATCTCTTTGTCTTCCCATAAGGCTGCAGTTCTACAGGATTAGGTTCCCACCCTTATGACTTAAGTAAAGTTGATTATCTCTGTGTGATCAGACCCACCCTGGCTCCAGCTGTCCCGAGGCCCTGTTCTGAGTTGCTGCCTTTCCTGCTCAGCCTTGACTCTGGATTGCCATCTGGTGTCCCTTGACCTGGGAGATCCTTGAGACCAGGCTGCTGTGGTACTGTCCTCCAGGATGGGTCCTTCTCATCCCCACAGGCTAGGATGCCTGGCAAGCGCTGACTCGGGCAAGAAGGGACAAAGGCCGTGGAGAGCTGCATAGAGATAGCCAGCCTGGAATGAGATGGGGTAAGAAACGTAGATTTAAGTACATAGTAGCTGAGCCCTGGGCCCTGTGCAGGTGCTCTGCCAGGTGACCTAACCAAGTAACCCTGAGACTCAGCATCTCCATCTATAAAATGGGTCTAAGGTGTGTTGCACAGGGCGGCTGATTTGATCCAATGTCTTATTACGTGTGAACTTGCTTAGCTTAGTGCTGTTATATTCAATAGCTCCTCAGGATGTAAACTCCCTGAAGATACATGTTCCTCTTGACTGTGGCCAAGAAAATTAAAGATAGGTGGGTTAATTTCCTATAACATCATTAGCATAGTCAAGGTAAGGGCATAATAGGAAAAAGGAAAAAAAAAAGATATTGAGGACCTCTAAATATTTTGTCATTGTAGTCTAATTCCTTTTACACATCTAATAGCCTTATTCAGATAAGGAATTAAATAGTTTCAGGCTTACACTGATTTTGGGTGGACCCACCACTGAATTGTAGAGATTTGTGAACAGCCTCATCACCTAATATTAGTTGGTGGCTTTGTGACTCGTTGGCAATCATGCAGGTTTTCTTCAATGACCATTTAGAGGCTGTCAAAGGTGTTATCTCCTGGGAACCCTTCCTCTCCTCCACTGGCTGAGCTGGGAATCTCCAGGACCTGCAGAACCCCACTTGTCACCTGCAGAAAGTGGTCCAGGTGTGGACACCTGACCTGAGCTGCACCAGTTATAATCCTCAAAGCCATACTGGGAAGCTGGATGCTTCTCTCAGGGCTTCCAAACAAGAATCAAGCAGAGGTTAGTCTCCTCCAGCACAGGCACACGTCGGGTGTGGGCAGCGGTATTTTCAGAGGTGAAGGAGGCAGAGAACGAATCCAGCCACGTGCTGAGAGCCCAGAGACCAGACGGGCTGTCCCTGAGATACCCACATCCTGGGCCACTTGTCCTGACCCCACAGCAGGCCTGGCTGAATCCCTGGGACCCAGGGACCAATCTCTCCCCTTCTGACCACATCAGCTTGTGCTAGGTTTCTCCATCCATCACCCAGAGTTATGCCTGCAAACTCCTCCCAAGAGTGTTCCACGGGGTTCCCTTCTGTTATTGGTGGGAAACATTTTCTAATGCTTTAGAATAATTTGACTTCTTTGTCTGTGAATGGAAAACTTTTGTCTACATTGTCTTTATGCCCAAAATTATCTTCAATTTCACATCAAGATAGGGTAAACTGTTGCGAAGGGTTTCACTATACCATTCAGCGGTAGACACCGCCACGCTTTCAGGTTCGTGGCAGGAATATCGCACACACAGCCAGATGGAGGTGGAGAGAGAAGCCTGAGGTACTTCTCACTGTCCCAGCTGCCCTGGAGACCGAGTCCTCTGCAGCAAGTTCCAAGTGCTTGTTCAGCACCTGGGACAGAGGGGCATCGATTGCCCTGGTGCCTTGGGAAGCTGCAGAGAGAACTCTTTCCAAATATACTTTGCATTGATCAGAAGAGAGGAAGTTTGCACCTGCATCATGTGTAAATGCCAAGGACAGGATTCAGGATAACCTTGCATCTCTGAGTGTCCCACTGGAGCAGTGGCTGCTTTCCTAATCACCTGGGAGTGAGGAAGGCCTGATTAGTTCTGACTGTTCAGTTTCTTCCTACCCTTTGCTAGATATATAATAAGAGATTGCACATAACATTCAAGAGAGAATAAAAATGGTGTGAGATTTGTGCCTGGAAATAACAAAATACCTAATAGACATACTCTGGCAGGGAGAATATTTGCCAATGGCTGTATTCTAGGGAGTAGCTGAGAGCTTGTCAGACTAGGCTTTGTGGGTTCAGCGTCTGAGTGAGTGGTGATTCTATAGAGACACAGAGAGTCAGGGAAGCACTGAGTGGAAGGGGTGGCCCAGGGCTGAGGGATCCCCCAGGGAGGCATACGCCCAAGCCTGTAGCAGGTATGTTGGTAGGACAGCATCCTGGGGATTTGCAAACTTCCTAGGAGCATACATTGTGAGCGACCGAGATTTGGGTTAAAGTAATGCATGTGTATCCTTCGGTAATGGGTGGCAGACTGTACAGAAGCTATGACATAATTACTTAGCTATTTTCACAGGTCATCTTTTAACCTCTAAAAGCCAATGTTATCAAGCATTGGGGCAAATAGAAATGACCGAAGAGAGCTAATTAAAAATAGAGATGCCCAGCCCCACTGCCCCAATGGTTCTGACTCAGTAAGTTAGGGTAGGATCAGACAGGTTTATTTTCAGAAGTACCCTTTTGTTGCCAAGGTTTGGAATGTCAGCTTTAAAAGAAATAAAAATGAAACTAAGAAAATTGCTGAAACAATCATATCCTATATCATATCATTTCATGTCATCACATCTTCCATAGGACTTGCATGGTTAGAATAGCATACAAAATTTGATTTTAACAATTTATTTACTTAGATCCATATTCAAATATCACTATTTTGCAATAGTTATTCATGTATCTACTTTTTTATAGAAAAAAATCACTTCAAAAATGTTTATTACAATAATTAAAAGGCACCCATCCATTTAACCATTACCTACATAGAAATGTTTATGTCTCTCTCATATGAATTTCCAAACCCCTGTCAGAATCTGTAAATGAATCTCCCCGAGTCTGTACAATGGTTTATATATTTGCTGGAATACATAAAGCCATAACCATGAGACAGATTCCAAATACTCTGGAAGTGAGAAAAAGTAGATTTGGGAACTTGATTACGGGAAGAGCCTCCTAATCCATCTGTACTGATATGAAGCTATCACATGAAGAGCATGGACAGAATGGAACCGTCTTCTGCACTTTCATGCAGATTTCACATGCGTTACTTGACTTTTGTATAAATAAGTGGACACATGAGGCTGATGTCCCTGGGACACTTCTAGAGCAGGAAGTTATTAACGTGCTTCTTGGCGTGTTGAGTGACTGTTCCTTCAGTCCCTCGGCCTCACTTGTCTCTCTCTGCTTTCAGTCTACCTCCCCAGGGGTGGTCCACCTTGTCCAGCCCCCCCCAAAACCCCCAGCCTTGTCCCTGGTCAGCTCTCTCCCATGTGATGTCCTTACACTACCCAAATGCTGGCAGCTCTGAAATCTACATCTTCATCTAGAACGCAAGGCCTGCAGGCCTCCTCCTCCCCTCTTGTTTCTTTTCCCTCTTTCTATCCCAGTGGCTCTACCACCTGCTGAGCTCCAACTCCAGACACCTCCTGTTGAAGTTCCCCCTCCATGAACGTCATCTGCTCTTCCTTCCCATTTGCCAGGATTAGTGCTCTAATCTTGGAGGCCACCTGCCTTGAGAGATACACCTTCCAAGGCCAACTGTATGTTGCTGCAGGAGAGTTTTTAATGCAACTTGGAGCATGCATACCCCTCATAACTATCATTCAACGGCCCTTTGACCCTTGTAGTATAATGTGAAGCCTGCTGCATGTTACATTGAAAGGCAAGGCCCTCTACAATTTCTCCCTCCCTTACCTTTATTCTGATCTCGTAGCAGGCACCCCCTTAGCTGGCTGTATGAAATTGCTAGGGCTGCTGTAACAAAGTTCCACAAACTGGGCAGCTTAAACAACAGAAATGGATTATTTCCCAGGTCTGGAGATCAGAGTGTCGGCAGAGCTGGTTTTCTCTGAGGGTCGTGAGAGGAGGTTCTGTCCCAGGCCCCTCTCCTGGGCTTGGAGAGGCCACAGGCCCTTACATCTCTCCACATGGCCTTACCGTGTGTACATCTGTGTCCAAATGTCCACTTCTTGTCAGGACACGAGGCATCAGTCATGTTGGAAGGGCCCATCGTGATGACCTCATTCTAACTTAATCATCTACTGAAAGGCTCCATCCCCAAATAAGGTCACATTCTGAGGTCCTGGGGGTCAGGACTTCAACATAAGAATTGGGGGACACAATTCAGCCCAGAACTCTGCTGTTGCCCCACAGTTTTTGCAGGAGGTCTCACAGAGTTTTCTCTCCATGAAAAACTACCTACCTTTGTCCTTCCCTCACCCCTCTCTGTAGGGCTGGAGGGCACACACTTGCACACACTCACATATACATTCTTACACAGATGCTCTGCGGCACACCCACACTGACCTACACTCACAGACACACTTACATACACACCTGCACTCACATCCCCACACACACTCATACACACCCACACTTGCACACTCACACACCCACACACTCACACAGACACACCTGCACACACTCATATACCCACACACACTCATACACACCTACACACCCACACAGACACATGCGCACCATAGGACCTGTTCTTGTCACAATTCCATGCCCCTTGGGTAACACACTTGTGACTTGGGACACCCGGTTCTAAGCCGCCTGGGTCCACCTCTTCCCAGCAGGGAGGTCCCCAGACACTTCCCTTCTCCTGACACTGGGTGCCCACCTGCCAAGAGACCAAGTGGATAAATTGATTCTCCAGTACTCACAGGGTCCAGAATTACAGAAAGTCTGAAATAGTTTTATTTAAGAATCTGTCAACCTCCATCCTAAAATCTTGATTCTGCAAACTGCATGTAACAATAACATCAGCAAACATAATGAGAGTGTTACTAGTGGTTTGGAAGAAAACTGATAGAATTAATGATAGGAGTAGATGTCTGGAAAATCTAGTGAAACAAAGATGTGAATAAAAATGGAATATTCTTTTGGTGACATCGAAAATACATGCACAGGAGACTGTTCTTACAGTAAATGGCTTTGGAAATGGCCTGTGGGATGTCATTTTTCTCAAGTAATTTCTTTTTCTGGCTTGTTCTGGCAAACTGGAGTTTTGAAATTTCTTTATACAATTTCTGGCAGTGGGTAGGGTCTTAGTGTTGGCTTTGAAAATAATTTGTAGAGGTCGAGCAATTAAAAGAAGTTATGTCTAATGTATCTACTCTCAGGAATATGACTTTCTTAATGGGTGTGCATGCAGGCCTTGGGTCAGCCAGACCCCGCAAGAGGGAGCTTTGGGCAGTCATGCTGTGAAAGTCACAGGGAAGCACAGTTTCTGGCATTATTCAATGTTTCCATTTAATACTTGAAAACAAGGGCAATATAACAATTATAAAGCCGGTTGCTTTCAAAACATTATTGAACCCATTAATTACTTCAAGATTAATGACCACGGACAATGTTTTACATCTGAAGTGGCTAAATTTACTGTCAATTTGCGGTAACAAATCTACCTTCACAAAAAGCAACATTAAAAACAACAAACAAGTTAAGATGGCTGAAGAGTAAGACGCGAGATCACCTTCCTCCCCACAGATACACCAGAAATACATCTACACGTGGAACAACTCCTACAGAACACCTACTGAATGCTGGCAGAAGACCTCAGACTTCCCAAAAGGCAAGAAAGTCCCCACGTACCTGGGTAGGGCAAAAGAAAAAAGAATAAACAGAGACAAAAGGATAGGGACGGGGCCTGCACCAGTGGGAGGGAGCTGTGAAGGAGGAAAGGTTTCCACACGCTAGGAGCCCCTTCGCGGGCGGAGACTGCGGGTGGCGAAGGGGGGAGCTTCGGTACCGCGGAGGAGTGCGGAGGGCAAAGCGGAGAGATTCCCGCACAGAGGATCGGTGCTGACCGGCACTCACCAGCCTGAGAGGCTTGTCTGCTCACCCGCCGGGGCTGGTGGGGCTGGGAGCTGAGGCTCGGGCTTCGGTCGGAGCGCAGGGAGAGGACTGGGGTTGGCGGCGTGAACACAGCCTGAAGGGGTTAGTGCACCACGGCTAGCCGGGAGGGAGTCCGGGGAAAAGTCTGGACCTGCCGAAGAGGCAAGAGACTTTTTCTTCTCTGTTTCCTGGTGCGCAATGAGAGGGGATTAAGATCGCTGCTTAAAGGAACTCCAGAGATGGGCGCGAGCCGCGGCTAAAAGCGCAGACCCCAGAGACGGGCGCGGCCGCGGCTAACAGCGTGGACCCCAGAGACGGGCATGAGACGCTAAGGCTGCTGCTGCTGCCACCAAGAAGCCTGTGTGCGAGCACAGGTCACTATCCACACCCCCCTTCCGGGGAGCCTGTGCAGCCCGCCACTGCCAGGGTCCCGGTATCCATGGACAACTCCCCCAGGAGAACGCACGGCACGCCTCAGGCTGGTGCAACGTCCTGCTGGCCTCTGCCGCCGCAGGCTCACTCCACATCTGCACCCCTCCCTCCCCCCGGCCTGAGTGAGCCAGAGCCCCCGAATCAGCGGCTCCTTTAACCCTGTCCTGTCTGAACGAAGAAAAGACGCCCTCCGGCGACCTACACGCAGAGGCGGGGCCAAATCCAAAGCTGAGCCCTGGGAGCTGTGCGAACAAAGAAGAGAAAGGGAAATCTCTCCCAGCAGCCTCAGAAGCAGCGGATTAAAGCTCCACAATCAACTTGATGTACCCTGCATCTGTGGAATACCTGAATAGACAACGAATCATTCCAAATTGAGGAGGTGGACTTTGAGAACAAGATTTATGATTTTTTTCCCCTTTTCCTCTTTTTGTGACTGTGCATGTGAATGCTTCTGTGTGAGATTTTGTCTGTATAGCTTTGCCTCCAACATTTGTCCTAGGGTTCTATCCATCCGTTTTTATTTTATTATTTAAAAAATTTTTTTTTCTTAATAATTTTTTTAATTTTAATTATTTTATTTTATCTTACTTTATTTTACTTTATCTTCTTTATTTCCTTTTTTCATTCCTTCCCTCCTCCCTCCCTCCCTCCCTCCCTCCTTTCTTTCTTTCTTTCCTTCTTTCTTTCTTTCTTTCTTTCTTTCTTCTTTCTTTCTTTCTTTCTTTCTTTCTTCCTTCCTACTTCTACTAATTCTTTCTTTCTACTTTTTCTCCATTTTATTCTGAGCCGTATGAATGAAAGGCTCTTGGTGCTGCAGCCAGGAGTCAGTGCTGTGCCTCTGAGGTGGAAGAGCCAACTTCAGGACACTGGTCCACATGAGACCTCCCAGCTCCACATAATATCAAATGGTGAAAATCTCCCAGAGATCTCCATCTCAACACCAGCAGCCAGCTTCACTCAACGACCAGCAAGCTACAGTGCTGGCACCCTATGCTAAACAACTAGCAAGACAGGAACACAACCCCACCCATTAACAGAGAGGCTGCCTAAAATCATAATAAGTCCACAGACACCCCAAAACACACCAACAGACGTGGACTTGCCCACCAGAAACACAAGATCCAGCCTCATCCACCAGAACACAGGCACTAGTCCCCTCCACCAGGAAGCCTACACAACCCACTGAACCAACCTTAGCCACTGGGGACAGATGCCAAAAACAACGGGAACTACGGACCTGCAGCCTGCAAAAAGGAGACCCCAAACACAGTAAGATAAGCAAAATGAGAAGACAGAGAAACACACAGAAGATGAAGGAGCAAGATAAAAACCCACCAGACCTAACAAATGAAGAGGAAATAGGCAGTCTACCTGAAAAAGAATTCAGAATAATGATCGTAAAGATGATCCAAAATCTTGGAAATAGAATAGACAAGATGCAAGAAACATTTAACAAGGATCTAGAAGAGCTAAAGATGAAAGAAGTAATGATGAGCTACACAATAAATGAAATTAAAAATACTCTAGATGGGATCAATAGCAGAATAACTGAGGCAGAAGAATGGATAAGTGACCTGGAAGATAAAATAGTGGAAATAACTACTGCAGAGCAGAATAAAGAAAACAAGAATGAAAGAACTGAAGACAGTCTCAGAGACCTCTGGGACAACATGAAACGCACCAACATTCAAATTATAGGGGTTCCAGAAGAAGAAGAGAAAAAGAAAGGGACTGAGAAAATATTTGAAGAGATTATAGTTGAAAGCTTCCCTAATTTGGGAAAGGAAACAGTTAATCAAGTCCAGGAAGCACAGAGAGTCCCATACAGGATAAATCCAAGGAGAAACACGACAAGACACATATTAATCAAACTGTCAAAAATTAAATACAAAGAAAACATATTAAAAGCAGCAAGGAAAAACAACAAATAACACACAAGGGAATCCCCATAAGATTAACCGCTGATCTTTCAGCAGAAACTCTGCAAGCCAGAGGGACAGCAGGACATATTTAAAGTGATGAAGGAGAAAAACCTGCAACCAAGATTATTCTACTCAGCAAGGATCTCATTCAGATTTGATGGAGAAATTAAAACCTTCACAGACAAGCAAAAGCTGAGAGAGTTCAGCACCACCAAACCAGCTTTACAGCAAATGCTAAAGGAACTTCTCTAGGCAAGAAACACAAGAGAAGGAAAAGAACTACAATAACAAACCCAAAACAATTAAGAAAATGGGAATAGGAACATACATATTGATAATTACCTTTAATATAAATGTAATAAATGCTCCCACCAAAAGACACAGATTGGCTGAATGGATACAAAAACAAAACCCATATATATGCTGTCTACAAGAGACCCACTTCAGACCTAGAGACACATACAGACTGAAAGTAAGGGGATGGAAAAAGATATTCCATGCAAATGGAAACCAAAAGAAAGCTGGAGTAGCAATTCTCATATCAGACAAAATAGACTTTAAAATAAAGACTATTAGAAGAGACAAACAAGGACCCTACATAATGATCAAGGGGTCGATCCAAGAAGAAGATATAACAATTGTAAATATTTATGCACCCAACATAGGAGCACCTCAATACATAAGGCAAATACTAACAGCCATTAAACGGGAAATCAACAGTAACACATTCATAGTAGGGGACTATTAACACACCACTCTCACCAATGGACAGATCATCCAAAATGAAAATAAATAAGGAAACACAAGCTTTAAATGATACATTAAACAAGATGGACTTAATTGATATTTATAGGACATTCAATCCAAAAACAACAGAATACCCATTTTTCTCAAGTGCTCATGGAACATTCTCCAGGATAGATCATATCTTGGGTCACAAATCAAGCCTTGGTAAATTTAAGAAAATTGAAATTATATCAAGTATCTTTTCCGACCACAATGCTATTAGACTAGATATCAATTACAGGAAAAGATCTGTAAAAAATACAAACACATGGGGGCTAAACAATACACTACTTAATAACAAAGTGATCATTGAAGAAATCAAAGAGGAAATCAAAAAATACCTAGAAACAAATGGCAATGGAGACACGACGGCCCAAAACCTATGGGATGTAGCAAAAGCAGTTCTAAGAGGGAAGTTTATAGCAGTACAATCCTACCTTAAGAAACAGGAAACATCTCGAATAAACAACCTAACCTTGCACCTAAAGCAATTAGAGAAAGAAGAAGAAAAAATCCCTAAAGTTAGCAGAAGGAAATAAATCATAAGAATCAGATCAGAAATAAATGAAAAAGAAATGAAGGAAACAATAGCAAAGATCAAAAAAACTAAAAGCTGGTTCTTTGAGAAGATAAACAAAATTGATAAACCATTAGCCAGACTCATCAAGAAAAATGGGAGAAGACTCAAATCAATAGAATTAGAAATGAAAAAGAAGAAGTAACAACTGACACTGCAGAAATACAAAAGATCATGAGAGATTACTACAAGCAACTCTATGCCAATAAAATGGACAACCCAGAAGAAATGGACAAATTCTTAGAAATGCACAACCTGCCAAGACTGAATGAGGAAGAAATAGAAAATATGAACAGACGAATCACAAACACTGAAATTGAAACTGTGATTAAAAATCTTCCAACAAACAAAAGCACAGGACCAGATGGCTTCACAGGCAAATTCTATCAAACATTTAGAGAAGAGCTAACACCTATCCTTCTCAAACTCTTCCAAACTATAGCAGAGGGAGGAACACTCCCAAACTCATTCTATGAGGCCACCATCACCCTGATACGGAAACCAGACAAGGGTGTCACAAAGAAAGAAAACTACAGGCCAATATCACTGATGAACATAGATGCAAAAATCCTCAACAAAATACTAGCAAACAGAACCCAACAGCATATTAAACAGATCATACACCATGATCAAGTGGGGTTTATTCCAGGAATGCAAGGATTCTTTAATATACGCAAATCAATCAATGCGATACACCATATTAAAAAATTGAAGGAGAAAAACCGTATGATCATCTCAATAGATGCAGAGAAAGCTTTTGACAAAATTCAACACCAATTTATGATAACAAAAAGAAACATGCAGAAAGTAGGCATAGAAGGAACTTTCCTCAACATAATAAAGGCCATATATGACAAACCCACAGCCAACATCGTCCCCAATGGGGAAAAACTGAAAGCGTTTCCACTAAGATCAGGAACAAGACAAGGTTGCCCACTCTCACCACTCTTATTCAACATAGTTTTGGAAGTTTTAGACACAGCAATCAGAGAAGAAAAGGAAATAAAAGGAATCCAAATCAGAGAAGAAGAAGTAAAGCTGTCAGTGTTTGCAGATGACATGATACTATACATAGAGGATCCTAAAGATGCTACCAGAAAACTACTAGAGCTAATCAATGAATTTGGTAAAGTAGCAGGATACAAAATTAATGCACAGAAATCTCTGGCATTCCTGTGCACTAATGATGAAAAATTTGAAAGTGAAATAAAACACTCACATTAACCATTGTAACAAAAAATAATAAAATATCTAGGAATAAACTTACCTAAGGAGACAAAAGACCTGCTTGCAGAAAATTATGACACTGATGAAAGAAATTAAAGATGATACAAATAGATGGAGAGATATACCATGTTCTTGGATTGGAAGAATGAACATTGTCAAAATGACTCTACTACCCAAAGCAATCTACAGATTCAATGCAATCCCTATCAAACTACCACTGGCATTTTTCACAGAACTAGAACCAAAAATTTCACAATTTGTATGGAAACAGAAAAGACCCCGAATAGCCAAAGCAATCTTGAGAATGAAAAATGGAGCTGGAGGAATCAGGCTCCCTGATTTCAGACTATACTACAAAGCTACAGTAATCAAGACAGTATGGTACTGGCACATAAACAGAAAGATAGATCAATGGAACAGGATAGAAAGCCCAGAGATAAACCCACGCATATATGGTCACCTTATCTTTGATAAAGGAGGCAGGAATATACAGTGGAGAAAGGACAGCCTCTTCAATAAGTGGTGCTGGGAATACTGGACAGGTACATGTAAAAGTATGAGATGAGTTCACTCCTTAACACCACACACAAAAATAAGCTAAAAATGGATTAAAGACCTAAATGTGAGGCCAGACCCTATCAAACTCTTAGAGGAAAACATAGGCAGAACACTCTATGACATAAAGCACAGCAAGATCCTTTTTGACCCACTTCTTAGAGAAATGGAAATAAAAACAAAAATAAACAAATAGGACCTAATGAAACTTCAAAGCTTTTGCACAGCAAAGGAAACCATAAACAAGACCAAACGACAACCCTCAGAATGGGAGAAAATATTTGCAAATTAAGCAACTGACAAAGGGTTAATCTCCAAAATTTACAAGCAGCTCATGCAGCTCAATAACAAAAAAACAAACAACCCAATCCAAAAATGGGCAGAAGACCTAAAGAGACATTTCTCCAAAGAAGATATACCAACTGCCAACAAACACATGAAAGAATGCTCAACATCATTAATCATTAGAGAAATGCAAATCCAAACTACAATCAAATATCATCTCACACCAGTCCGAATGGCCGTCATCAAAAAATCTACAAACAATAAATGCTGGAGAGGGTGTGGAGAAAAGGGAACACTCTTTCACTGCTGCTGGGAATGTGAATTGGTACAGCCACTGTGGAGAACAGTATGGAGTTTCCTTAAAAGACTACAAATAGAACTACCATATGACCCAGCAATCCCACTACTGGGCATATACCCTGAGAAAATCAAAATTCAAAAAGAGTCATGTACCAAAATGTTCATTGCAGCTCTATTTACAATAGCCCGAAGATGGAAACAACCTAAGTGTCCATCATCATATGAATGGATAAAGAAGATGTGGCACATATATACAATGGAATATTACTCAGCCATAAAAAGAAATGAAATTGAGCTATTTGTAATGAGGTGGATAGACCTAGAGTCTGTCATACAGAGTGAAGTAAGTCAGAAGGAAAAAGACAAATACCGTATGCTAACACATATATATGGAATTTAAGA